>NW_009594189.1:0-15656 GCF_000690535.1 Cariama cristata | reverse complement strand
GATTGCCTGTCAGCCAGTGTTTAAAGTGGGTGCCCAGTGAATGTGTCCCAAGCCTGGTTTCTTCTGGTCTGCTGGGGAAAAAGCTGTCTATAGTATGCTGCTTATCTTCTGTATATAAATTGTTCACTGTGTAATGAGTAAGGCCCTTAAATCTGCAGGATTATGCATGGTGAATAAATACATTTATCACTCTCTTGGAGCCCAGAGAGCCGATAGCTGGACTCCTCATCCATGATGGCACTTGAACTTGATACCTTTGGCTGGTGAATGTACCCTTGTGCTCGGATGGGTGGGGCCCAGTGCTGGCAGGCAGCCCGATCCCCCCCCTTCCCCCCCCCGGGCAGGCCTGCCTGTGTGGAGCATCAGCACGTGAAGTATTGCTGAGTACGTTCTTGCTCAAATAGTCAGCCCTTGTCTCTTCCTTTTCAGCGGCGATCGTGGAAGGCTCCAGATGACCGAACTGCCATGATCAAGCCCCTGCGGCGCCTCAAGCAGGAGCCAGAGGATGACCTGCCAGAAGCACCTCCCAGGTCCAAGGACAGCGACCAGTCACGGTCCAGCTCGCCCACTGCGGGTCCCAGCACGGAGGGCGCCGAGCCCAGAGACAAAAAGAAGTTCAAGATGAGGAGGAAAAGGCGGCTTCCCAATAAGGAACTGAGCAAGGAGCTCAGCAAGGAGCTTAATCAGGAGATCCAAAAAACCGAGAACAGCCTTGCCAATGAGAATCATCAACCCATCAAATCTGAACCTGAGAGCGAGAATGAGGAACCTAAGCGTGCTTTGAACAACAGCGAGAGACTCCATAGGTTCAGCAAAGGGTTGAATGGGACTCCCCGGGAGCTGAGGCACCAGCTCATCCCCAGCCTGCGAAGCACACCTCGGGGAATAACCCGGCCACCGCCTTCGCTCTCTCCTCCCAAATGCATTCAGATGGAACGGCACGTTATCCGGCCGCCTCCCATCAGCCCTCCTCCGGACTCGCTCCCCCTGGATGACGGGGCAGCCCACGTGATGCAGAGGGAAGTCTGGATGGCTGTCTTTAGCTACCTCAGTCATAGAGACTTGTGCATCTGTATGAGAGTTTGCAAGACCTGGAACAGATGGTAAGGAGGGCGGGAAACCGAGCGAGGTCTAACGTGTAGCGGGACAGACTTGAAAGGGAGGTGGGTGAGGGAGGCACTCATGCCTCCTAGAAGAGGTGTGCAGGTTGTCACTGACGCTCTGATGAGCCCAAGGAGAAGGGGTGACCAGCAGTGTCTGGAGAAGTAGCATGTCTTCTGCGGCTTTCTCAAAAACAGCAGCTCCCAGCATTTCTGATGGGAATTGTGTGCGGGTCGGCATCAGTGTCAGCCTGCTGGGGCTGTAGTGCCCCAGAGCAGCCTGTTCTGGGGTTAGACACCACGATGTTCTTGCCTGCTGGAACGGCCAGTCTAGGTCACGCTAAGTCTTGGTGTCATTCTGCCACCAGGACTTGCTGACTGCTAATGCAGTTGTTTGTTCAGTTCAGCTATCCAATATCTATTGAGATAGAGTGAAGATCTCCCAGTGCCCTCGGTGTTCTCTTCAGAAGGTCCGTGCTGATTGTTTCCCTGTCGAGGGTACGTGGAGAGCCACCCCGTTCGCTGTGTTCTGTACCAGCAGAGCTGATGGAGGAATCCTTCCTTAATTGTTATTTACCTACAGCGTGTCTGTTCGGTGCTCGGGGTACCAGAGTGTGAACATTGACACAGTCGGTGACTGTACAGCAGCAGGAGGCATTAGTGGACAGATTTATCTGTTTCACTGAACTTGTAGTAAAGTCTCTTGTTGGCTGTCATCTTGGATTCAACTGTAGTGTGCACACAGATGGGCAAATTGTAACAGAGACTCCTTTCTAGCACCGCCTAGTAACAAACTGGGTAAATGACTGAAAGGTTGAGAGGTTGATAATTCGGTGCAAGAAGATGTGTGTGGAGTGTCTCCTGCGTGGGCTTCGTGGTGTCACAGAAAGCTGGTAAATGCCTTTTCCACTTAAGTGCAGTATTTTCTAATGGAGAAAAATGAGAAAATGCAGAATCTTGCACACCTGTTAGTACTTCTTGCTTGTTCCCCTTAGAGAACCATAAAGAGGGCCTAAAAACGCGTAAGCCACATAGATGGGAATAACACACACACACGGAACAGGAGGGAGGGGGCTCTGTTTTGCAAAATTCACTGGTTTTAAGTAAGGCAAGCACAGGGGAAATTAGGACAGTAATACTTAAAACCAGTCTTTATATTTAAAAGGTAAGCAAGAAGGTGTGGCTTGGGATTTTAGTAAGTGCCGTGATGACTTAAAATGGGATCCAAAGTTGTTGGCACTTGTAATTCTGTGGCAATAATTCCATGCTTTATTGCATGATGTATTTGATGGAGAAACTTCAAACCTGTGTAACGTGGTGTGGTGGTGTGCTTATCTTGGCATCGCTCAGCCTTATTTTTGCTATTTTTGGTTAAATGCTGTAGTTTCTCCTGCTGTTTAATGACACTTTTTAAAGTCTTGCAGAAATCAAAGCAAGTGCCAAATTAAATGCTGTTGGCTTTTTTTCTTTTTGGGTAGGTGCTGTGACAAAAGATTATGGACCAAAATAGATTTAAACCATTGTAAATCCATCACTCCACTTATGCTTAGTGGCATTATTAGGAGACAGCCTGTAACCCTTGATCTTAGCTGGACAAATATATCTAAAAAGCAGCTGAGTTGGCTTATCAACAGACTGCCAGGTAAGTGATGTTTTTTGACCACTCCACTGAATTTAGCAAACCAGTTTGTATCTAAACTGCAGGATCTGGGTATCCTAGGAGCAGAGCTAGATACGTAGGAATGCAGCATCAGCGAGTTAAAATGGGCCCAAAATTAGTCAGGTTGTGACTACTTGACATGCTGGGTAAACTAATTTGAGGCAGGTCTTTGTCAACAGGTAACGTTGTGCAAAGTGCTTGGGCTGACGTGATTAGCAGAGGGGGTGGCGGGGCTCTGCTGTCACCCACGGTAATGAAGTTCCAGATGGTGGGGAGAGGTGGAGAGCAGGGCAGGAGAAGGCTCAGGGGGTCCCTGCTTTCCCTGGAGTGCTGGGATTGTTCGTCAGTGGCACGGGGCTTTGCCCAGCCTGCGCGTGGTAGCAGAGATCACCACGGACGTCTCTGGGTAGGGCACGTGCTCCAACCTCTTCTGTATCTGCAGGTCTTCGAGACCTGCTGTTATCAGGGTGCTCATGGATAGCAGTGTCGGCACTTTGTAGTTCCAGTTGCCCTTTACTCCGAACTCTGGACGTGCAGTGGGCAGAAGGACTGAAAGACGCACAAATGCGAGACCTCTTGTCGCCACCCACAGATAACCGGCCAGGTAACAGGCGGGAGGAGCACACGGGAGAGCTATCCCAGCCGTTCTGTGGCATGTTCTGCTGCTAGTCCCCTTGGAGGAAACGGGCAGAAACCCCCGCAGCTAGCACCGGTGGGGTTCTGGGCTTTGCTGAGGCGCGAGGTGTTCGAAGTAGTGACTTGCAACACCTCCTCGCCGGAAGCCACTGGGTAACGAGTGATGTTCTCTGGCTGCTGAACAGTCATCTGAGCCGCTGTGCTGGTTTTCTGTCTGACTTTCTTCTCTTCAGGCTGCAACGGGTGTACTTTAGAGAGTATGGAAACACTTTCTTCCAGTTCAGGGAAGGAGCAGTTCTGTGGGTCATGCCACATTCGCCCGGATATCAGCTCAGGTGAAATTTTGAGCAAATCAGATCTGCTTTCTGGCATGCACTGCACAGCCTACTGCTTATTCCCGACTTGTAATTCCGCTAAGCCCCTGCAGTTACTTTCATCCCTTTTGTTTTGAAATCAGGAGGTGGCTTTGTCCACGTGCCTGTGCCAAAAATAGACTTTTTACGTCCCCTCCAAAGCTCCAGACAGGCAAAAGCGTCTGAAGTTGATGTAGGGCAGCAGTGTTGTGTGTCACAGTGCATTTCATATAGATCTGCAGATGTTTGCGACACGGGGTGAGACTTGTGGGAGTGACCTGCTGCCTCCGCTTTCCAGGTCAGATCGACAACCGGAGTAAACTGCGGAACATAGTTGAGCTGCGTTTGGCTGGCCTGGATATTACGGATGCTTCTTTGCGGCTGATCATAAGGCACATGCCTCTGCTCTCCAAACTCAATCTTAGTTACTGTAACCACGTGACAGATCAGTCTATTAACCTGCTGACCGCAGTTGGAACCACCACGCGGGATTCATTAACAGAAATTAATTTATCAGGTAAGCAAAACAAGCGCAGGGGAGGGAATTGCCCCATGGCATTAGACTTGTGTGAAACTCTCATCAGTGGGAGCTGTTCTACCCAGCTCTTCCCCCGTTCCCGGTGTCAGCTCCCACCCGAGGCCTCCCTTGAAGCAGCCGGCTGCGCTGCCGGTGTCAATAACCCCGCTGCTGCCCAGCCCTTCCCCAGGCCCTCCCCCGGCAGAGCGGACTGACGCCTCCCGCCTGCCAGCCGCGCGTTGTCCCTTGCTCATCCTCCGCAGGGGATTTTTCCAGCGCTGCTGCTCTGCACATCTGGCGCGCTTTGCTTTATCTCATCGGTTACACAACAGAGTCACGGGGATCGGAGAACGGCGATGGGGCCGGCCGGGTCGTTTCACTGTCGGCACAGCGCGGGAGGACCAGAAAGGACGTACCACGGTGGAATAAACTGTCCTTGTGCTGGGAACAGGGCAAGACACACTGTTAAATCTCTCCTCCTTTCTTTTTTCTTTTTTTTTTTCTCCTGGCAGACTGCAATAAGGTCACTGACCAGTGCCTGTCTTACTTCAAACGTTGCGGAAACATCTGCCAGATCGACCTGAGGTACTGCAAGCAAGTGACAAAAGAAGGCTGTGAGCAGTTCATTGCAGAAATGTCAGTAAGTGTTCAGTTTGGGCAAGTGGAAGAAAAACTTCTGCAAAAACTGAGTTAGTTAAAGGACACGTGTAAATACTGGGGGGCGGGGGGAAGGGACTAAGAACACGTAGGGATTTTATTTTCAATTGGGAACTTGGAATATTGGAAAATACCGCGATTGGATTTTACAACTCTTGTCGAGGAGAGAACAACATGAAACTACCCATGTTACGAATTTCAACTTGTGCCACTAGTTCAGTCTACCTGGGATGTCCTGCACTGGCTCTTATGCAAATTCATAAGGCGACTGTTACTGATGATAATTGTTCACACCCGGAAGACGACTGATCCCCAAGAAATACTGTTATTTAAAGTACCACAGCATGTGCTTGGTAGCGTAAATTTGATTTCTGCTTTTCGTTTCTTAAAACAACAAAAAAAAACAGTTGGTGTCATTCAAGTGGACCACGCACTGCATTTCTGCCTTCTTAACACGTTTTGTTTTGTTACATCTTACATTATGCAGAACTATTTTTGTACAAAAATTGTTTAAAAATTATTTATGCAATGTTTGAATGCATTACCAGTGTTTCGGTTTTGATTGCCAATTTTTATCTTTACTTATGGTAGGCGAGAACTTAACCTATACTTCGTAGACAGTATCTATCTACAAATGTGCCCAGGTCAGGAAAAGTAGGTTAATACTTTCAACTTAAAGCATGTTTTAATGGAAGTTTATATCCTGCTTTGTATACTTCAGAAGTGACATAAGCATGTTGTGGAAATAAGGTGTAAATTATAGTTGAAGTAAAACACTTTGCCAAGTTTTATCTGTATAGAAATCACCTTTTTCTCAAAATTTTAAAAAAAAAATTCCAATTTCAGCTTTTGCACATAGGAGGGTTTCACTCTGTAGCATGAGCTCTTGTACTCAATATAAAATTAATTTATACAGTGAGTCCAGCCGTAGAATAAATGGTCAAACGTAGTCTCTCTTTCTTTGAAGTGTGAGTTGAGTTCTCATTTAAGGTTTATAACATGGTTATTTCCTGATTGTAAAATTCTGCATTCATAAGTGCCATTGTTGTACGGTGTTGTTTTCGTAGACCTTCCTGATGCAGTTTTACCTTTGTTGAATTTGTATAAACAATTGTACAAAAAGAGGCGCTGGCTCGGTGGGTTTCTGTTCCAGTGCGCAGTTGTTTTGTTGGGGGAAGCCGTGTTCGGGCTTTGGGGGTGCAGAGTGGCTGTGGGAGCTCGGTGGGTCACACTGGGGTTCTGCGTGCTTTGAGCCTGGATGAAAGCCAGGATTAACAGCAGAAGCCCCCCTTTCTGTCACGTGACAAGCAGTACTTGCACAGCACTGGGGCTTTGTCCTGCGCCTCTACGTTAGCATGTTCCAGTACGTTTTTACAAAATACCCACATATGCCGCCTTCCAGCTGGAGTGGGCCCAGATTAGCCTAGAGGAACGCTTACACATCACAAGGAAAATTGTTAAAGCTTGAGCTGAGTAACCAAGAGCGTGCCCACAGCTGGTTAAGGAAAGAGACAGAGGCTGAGAGAGCCCATCACAAATCTTTATTGAGCTTGTGTGGCTAATGGTCAGCATGGAAGTAACAGAGAGAGAATGTTTTTCTTCATTAGCTTACCCACAGAACAGAGACTCTAGGAATTAAGTACCATTAAAAAGGTAATTCTAAAAAATAAAGCCATGGAGAGGTTTGCTCCCTTCTGAAAAATAACCAGCAGCAACTTGAAGCTGTGTATTTTATTTTGAGGGGGAGCTACTTTCTCTTTTTCAAGCCAGCTTAATTTTTCACATAAAAGACAAGAGCAAGTGTGACAGCACAGCGGAGGGAGGAGTTCTGGGGCAGTACAGCTGAGGCAAAAGGTGGCCCTGTCTCCGTTGCTTTGCTAGCGTGTGGGAAATTAAAAGGAGAAACTTAAAGGATGACTGTCAGTCCAGGACTGACTAGGTCCTGCCTCACCTCTCTTTTTTTGTACAGTGAACTTAAACACAGTCGTGGCTGCGCTTGACCACAGATGGCCTGTCCCCAGAACAGGAGCAACTCTTGCCCCTCTCTCCCCTGAGCCATCCGTCACCCATCGCCTACAAGGACCCTTAAAATGCTTGCCCCAAGGGGACCCTTACCCCTGCTGATGGCACAGAGCCCAGCTGGAAACCAGGCCAAGGGCTGAGAGCAACGCAGGTCATTCAGCAGCTGCTGGGAAGCGCAGTTAATAGTGACGCAGCCTTGGTTAAAAGTCTGTGAACAAATGCCATGTTTCCTTTCCCTTCTTAATAAACCCCTCCCCATTTAAGGTTAGTAACGCCATACATTCCACATGTTAGCAGCAAGTAGTTTCATGACCCTGATTAGTATTCACAGTAGCATCAGGTGGTCGGCACATGGAGTACAATCATCACACATAAGGGTAACAGTTACAATAGGGACCACAGTAATACGGGTTACTATACCCCTTTTTAAAAAAATATTTTATTCCTAAACTCAAAAACCACTTAGTGATGGGTATTTGGACACCACATGGCAGAGCCCTGCAGAACGACTGAGCCCTCCGAGGTGACGGAGCTTTCTGTACATTTACAGACTGGCTAAGACAGTACGTGTGTAATGACAGACATTCAGAAGGAAGCATCGGCATAAACTGGATTGCTTAAGGGCTTCTGTGCAGGTACAGTTAATGGCAGTGCTTCCTACAGTCGTATTTTATACTGTTAACACTGTGCCAGGGACAGTGTTGGAACAGTTACATTCTATAATTACGTAAAAGCTGAATATTCAACTGATATATTCATTGCTTCTAATGCACTAGACAACATAACAAGCTAATATGATCAAGCAGCAGTGTTTTCTGACCGCTTGCTGAGTACCGAGCGTGGTAATTACAGGTGATATTCTTCAGAAGAGAGCAAGAACTGCTGTAAACAGTTTGACTCGAACAGTTTGTGGGTTTATAAGGTAAGCAGGGCAGCGCTGTTGGTGCGCGCACAGGCATCGTATTGCACCGCCCCACCGTGGGACTCGGTATGCTGTAGAAAAACGTTTCACAAACTTCTAGATCCTGATGTTCAAAATGCTGTGTTTATTGCGAACTCAAAAGCTGACACAGGCCCCAAGGTTCGGCTCTCCTGCCCACAGCAGTCCTGGAAGGGGGAACTATAAAAATCCGGTTTTGGTCTTACTTTAGGATTTGAACACATGCACGGCCCGCACCACGTACTGTCGGCAGATGGGGCACTCGCTCATCCTCTTGCCGCACTTGGTGCAGGTGACCATGTGGCCGCACTCCAGCAGGACACAGTCGATCACGGCGTCCATGCAGATCCGACACAGGTTATCGTCGTTGTCGTTCAGCTGCATCTTCTCACCCTCTGAAAACCAACAGAGAGGGAGGTCAGGCCTTCAGGCCCTGGAAAACCAGTTACCTTCTAGCCCAGGCGACCATTAAACTGCCTGTACAGGCAGCTGCTTTAGCATGAAGTAGCGCTGCTCCCTCCTCACAATAGTTTTTCTACCCCACAGCTAAGAATTAGTCTATATTCCTTCAAAAAAAGCAAAGAAACAAGAAGCAGAGAACCCCTAAGTGGGCACCCAATACTTGGCCTCATTCTTTAAACTCAGAGACCATTTTCAATTCAGAATTGTGATGACTGAAATAACATGCTGGATTAAAATTCAGAGCATGTTGGTTTTCCATTTCTGAGCTTACTTTGTTTGGTAGAACACCTTCCTCAGAAGATTAAACAAACACACTAATAATAATACAGCAGACTAAGAAGTGGAAGCCGTAAGTAGGCCGTAGAAGTGGCACAACTGACCAAAACCTGCCACCTTTCATTGCAAATGGACAACATCACCTGTCGATAACCAAATGTTCCATCAGACCATGTTGAAAAAAAAAAAAAAACCAAAAAACAATCCTAAGTGTAAAGCTTGATTGCAGACAGGTTTTCAGTTCTAGCCTACGACCAAACTGAGGGTCTCACTCAAGCTGTGCTTTGATGTTCACCAACAGTCCTCCACCCTCACAATCCTTTTCCACCCCGATCAGCTGATTATTTCACACCTGGTTATCACAGTCCCTGTGGTGTGATGTGCTGGCACAACCTGGCTGTGCAGTGGCCCAGGGCTACTAAGTTTTCCAGTCACCACAGTGCCCTGTTCTTTACAGCCTGGCCACTGGATGCAGGAATGACGAGCCAGGCAGGCATTTTTCAAGCTGGTGATGACATCCAAAAGCTGCTCCTCAGATCACGCTTTGTGAACAGGAATCGGTCTGTGACTACACTACAGTCATCACGCAAGTGAAAGACTCCAATTGTTGAGTGTAGCAGAGGGCAGAAGAAGAGCAGTCACTGAGCTGCAGCCACAGAACCACCTTATCGTGAAAACACAGACCAAGACCAAACCACTTGAACTTGGACTTTCGCCACGGTAGCTTTTAATTCTGTACTGCAGTAAAAGACCTGAACTGCTTTGATCTGTTGACAGCTACTGAGAAGCTCTCTTGCTAATGCCTTGTGAAACCTAATCGAGGACATGGAGGTGCCAAGTTTCATGTTCTCTGAGGAACCAGTTCTCAGTTGTGCAATTTTACCTTCATCGTGAAAGCTGAGCTGTCTGAGCTTTGGGAAAAAAGTCTCAAAAAAAACCCCAGCACAATCCTGGAAAGCCTCATTTAGTCACTAGAACCATGTTCAACTACGCTAGATGCACCCTGAATTGTTAAAACCCACTTGCCAGTTCTTCCAGCTAAGCAAACCAAGTCAGATACCAAGTCCTCCTGTTGGCAGAACCAGCTATGGGAAAGCAGAAAATAAGTAGTCTTAAGAAAGCAAGAATTAAATATAAACCTACGTGTCTTGTGGTTTTCCTCACTCTCTCTGTATAGTCTGCTCACTTTTTCCACAAGTTCCCATTTTTCACAGCATCCCGAGTAGTTGACAAAATTACACGCAAGTATTTCCTTCAGCTGCCGAACACTCAACCCTTCAATGTCTTCCAGACTTGAAATATCGGACAAAGATGCCCTCGCTCGCTTTCTGGACAATCCAGGGGTCTGAAACACATCAGTTGTATGGTTTTAACGGTCCCACTAAGTTCAGAGCACCAGATTTGGTGCTACATTAAGCTGCAGCAGCTTAGCTAAACTTTTATTCTTTTTAAAGCAGGTACATGCAGATATGCATTGCCAGACACAGCTAATTCTGAAAGAACTAAAGCATGACACTAAATGTTGACAGAGATCTAAACACTTTATGGTGTCATATGCCAAAAATTTATTCTTTGGATGATTCATCTCTCACCTGCTCTTCTGCACTTTCTTCTTCTTCATTATTTATAGAGGATGTTTCCGTTTGTCCCTGTGTACAAAATGAAACGAATCAGGATAAAAACCACATTATCCCTTATAAAACATTTTCCTTTGTACCAAACTGATCACAGATGACAATGACATTTTGAAGTTTTGATTGCTACTAATCATTACTAAGCCACCTTTATCATCCAAACTAGTGATCTTAAACAGTAATCTGTTTTCAGGTGCAAGATACAAAAGGCATTTTTCCTGCCACCCCAAACAGTACCAACTGGCATTTTATTTTAAAGCGATGCATATCTATTTTTTTTTAAAAAAAAAAGCAAGCTATGCTGTACCATAAACCACATGTTAATTATTGTACCCGTAAAGGTGTTCCATTTCCTGTGCTTCCCCTTCTGTTTGCAAGTTCTCCTTGAGACGACACCGATACGGACATAGAAAATGGATGAGTAAAAAACCCCGAAGTCTGTGACCGTGACGAATGCAAGCTACTAGCGTCCATATCCTCCTCCGAACCTAATCCATGATGGCACAGCACAAGATCCACCAAGTCTTCTTTCTCTCTGCATGTATCTGTTGGTATGTTTCTGAGAATCAGATACTGACGCAGATCCTTTACTTTCAATCTCATTAACTGAGGTCGCTGGAAGGCTGTTTCTTGGAGCAAGTGACAAGTGGAACATCTTCTGAGATTCTCTTGTAAGACCGAACAAACCGAGCAAAAATCCTTCTTGCAGTCACAACACATGTGCTAAGTAGAAAGGGAAAACAACCATTCAGCTGTATGTCACAGAAAACAGATCGAGACCCTGCTCTTCCCTTCGCCAGGCTATGTAACTTACTATTAGTGTCTTAATCGTCAATTTTGACATACATCATTTTTAGGATTTAAGTCTAGAAAACTGCCCTGTCAAATCGTTTTGCAGGTGTTCCAAGGCAGCGCATTGCTTTTGTAGCACTACTGTCACCGATTTGAGGTTTCAGTGAAAAAACACTATATATAAGCAAATGAACTCAAGTTGTAGTTTAGACAATAAACGACCTTGAAAGCCAGTCAATTTTATGGTATGTTAAAATACTTTTCAATATACTAAGTGTCACTGCTCTTTTAACGTGTAAAAAAACCCACTATAATCTCCAAACTTTAAATAACATACTTCTTCCTCCATTGATTTAAAGAATTCAAAGTAGGCCTTAAATGTGATGAATCATATGGTAGGTAAATGCTCCCCAAATGCCCAGGTGTCATTTCTGAAGAGAGCTCTCTTCAAAAGACTCACTACAATATACAAAAGCTAGAATAGGCAAGGCTTCCAGCAGCAATTTTAAACAGCCAGCTCATCTGCTGTGAACAAATCTAAACAAGTTTTTCAGGATTTTAGTAAATTAATATTAGCTTCAGAAAATGTCCCTACGAAACAATTCAACCAAGTGTTTGCCAGGCAAACAAGAGGACACATAGGAAGGGGGAGACGGAACACACTGAAGAAAGAGACTTCATGTTTATCTGAAAGAGCTGCAGACAGCGAGGTCACTGAGTGGACAAAACAACGATGCTGGACAGTCATGATACACAGCAATAATATTAACAATGCCAGTTTTATTTATCTGCGCATTAACCCACCAACCTGCCTCCAAATGGAGTGCAATAGCATTTAACAGAAGTAAATCTGGTTAGGAAACAGACAGAATTACACGAGTATTTCACAGAAAGAAGCTGTGATACCACATTGCGAGTTTTTAGTTTTCCCATCGTCCAGTTTGTTCATCCCAGTACCCAACTGCTACGTTTGGTGTCATCTTCAAAACCAGATTTGTTTTACTGTTCAAGATTCTGAAGCTAAAACATGTACCTTACAAGTTAGAACCCACTAATTTTTAGGTCAGACCAGATCCAATGTGTCACAGATTAACGAACATTAGACCTCTTAACTTCTAATCCTGACATTTATTTCCTGTGACCTCAGAATAAGGCATGCACTCCCTCCCTGTCTATCTGCCTCAGGTTTCCTTATCTAAGGAAAAACACACATTAATTTCCCAGTATGCCTACAGATTAGCTGATATTAGTAAAAATATTGCGTAATAGGAAATATACTCACTTTTTTCCTAAAAACTGAAAAGGAAAGTCCACAGGCTTTGCAAACTATGTTAGTGCCTGCCGCAGCTGGAGATGGGTATGCTGAGAAGTCTGTATTTGGTGCGAATCGGAACGGGCCAGCGCCTCCCCCAAAGCCAGCCTGCTGGCCACGGACAGCTCCAGTACCCATGACTTCATTCAGCAATCCACAGCAGGAAGCCCACATGGAAGTAGCTCCCGCCTGAAAACATTCACAAAACAAGAAAGAAAATTAATATCTGAAAGCCCACATCAGATGTGACTTGCTGCTGAAGAGCTACTTCACTCCGGCTGTCATCGGCCCGAAAGCACGTGGTGTGAATTCCCAGAGCACCAGGAATTCTGAACACTAACATCTAGAACAGCCCAATAATCTCTACTTCCCAGCTGCAAACCAAAGTAGGTAAGATTTGCTTCCGAGAGGCTAACGCCGGCACAATGAGCTCGCTTTCACAACTCCTTTTCTAGCAGAGTTCTGCACAAAAAGGGTAAGGAATTTGAGGAGGTAATGCAATAGCGGAACAAAGAAGGAAGAGACTAACAGCCAGTCGTAGGTGAGGGGCAAAACCCAAAATGATGACAGGCGGCAACACAGCAATTTATCATAATTAATGCAGAGCCATCCCTTGCAGGATCTTCTCCAGAACTAATCCAGCTCTTCTATGACTCACAACAAAACTCTCTCTAAAAAACATTTCTGGGTCTTCAAACTTACAAACCAATCTTCATTAGAAACTAGTTATGGTCTAGTTTCTCTGAGACAGAAATGTTTTTCAAAACCTCTCTGAACCTGCTGTTTTGTTGTTTTATAAAATTTCTAACAAAAATTAAAATAACTCTAAATGAACTTATTCTGTATTGATTGAATTTCAGTTTCGAGTCATACAATTTAGTCTTAAATCACTACCAAAAATTATAAATACATAAATAAATTGCTAGTTTTTATCCTTGAAAGCCTGCAGCACTAGAAGTGCATATTCTACTTAAAGTTGGAATTTGGACTCCAAGTTGTTCAGGTCACATGTTTAATCACTGTCATGTGGCTCACTGAAACTTACTAAAAAAAAAAATATAAAAAAATAAAAGGCAAACAATCACATCAAGTTCTTTCCGAAAGGAAACTGAGTGGTACAACTTTAAACATAATTTTTTTCATACATTTTTTTCTTAACTATGCTAGTTAAAGCTGTTCTGTTTTTCATGCCAGGGTAGGATCTTTTTTTTTTTTTTCCCAAAGTAGTAAGACATAAAATAATTGCCACTGAGACTTGTAGTTCTGGCTGTAAAATCTAAACTAACCAGAACATGCACTTCAGCTCAGTAACGATGGTGCTTTAATTCCTGCAGTAACTAGTCTAATTTCTGTATTAAATTGCACGTTTCGCCTGAACCGAACACAGTACTGTTACATTTGTGAGAACTTAACACAGTAATTGGGGATACGCCACGACGTCTCCTTTCAAACCGCTGAGCACAAAAGGCAAGAGAAGAGTCCTCATTCTGGTTTAGAGAGAAGCTGTGAGAAACAATGCCATAGGACCAAACATGTTCTACAATGACACCTTCGTGTAAGTGCCTTAAGTATGGAACATCAAAAGCATCTCTCCAACCCACACAAACCTGGTATTTCACTTTTACTACAGTAAGCTGACATTAAGTGTTGCAAAACAGTGAAATATTGAACCCTGTCAGTCATTTTGCTTCTAAGCTGTACAACACATAACATCGTGTGCAGTAATAACATCAAATATACACGCAACAAATTAAATTCACTAGTCTTATTTTACAGGTGTTTCAAGAGCAAAGTTCATCCCAGGCATAACAAGAAGCCTCCATGCAGTGGGCACCCCATGCATAGGAGAAAATCTTCCTAAGCTTCCTGCGAACGGAGTTCAAGGGGGATGAACTCCAGCGGCCCTTCCCTGACCTGCAGCCCCAGCACATGGCTGCGCTGACAGGCACACCGTGTGCTTGGAGCCTGCCTGACGTGTAATCAAGCTTCCGTGACAATCATTAAACTATCATCAAACTAAGACTTGTTTTCTGCTTTTCAATAATAAAGAGTGGAAACAGATCAATATTAATTTTTCCTGTACAAAACATGCGTAATTATCCTAGTTTATTGGTCAAGAGTAATTAAGTTTTCAGAAATACATTCTGAAAACCAATGACTTAATCCAAGAGAGCTCCAAGTTTTAAAACTTGGGACTTTTGAAAAATCGTTTTTCTCGTCTTCAGGGAACACTGTCAGTTGCAGAAACATTACTCTAATTCTTCACATATTCTTAAAAACTGATGAGCTAGCTTTATATTTTAAAAAAAGTTTAAAAATAGCCACATACAAATAACAGAAAAATAACGCATGAAAAGGGTCTACCAGAATTCAACTTGCTTCATTATATGACTATGATCTTTTTCAGGGAGTCACAGCAGCAGCAGGAGACACGACAACTAAAAGGACATAACGTAGTTGCTCCCACAACCCTTGCCTGACAGTTTAATACCTGCTTCTTACACTTATGTTATTCAAAAGCCTGTAACAACTGCTCAGACATTGCTGTCAACACTAAGTAAATACATACTTTGGAAATTTTTGTCACCCATTTTGGACACATGAATGTTGTTAGTATCAAACAGAAACTCTCCTTACACTTGCTGCCAAGCATTCGGCCATTTTAAGGTGAAAGGTGAGGCAACTTGGGCATCACTAATTTTCTCCTTAACCTAAGTCAGCTGTGGATTCTTTCCATGCACTAGTGTCATTAACCGATAATTGAATTACAGTATCTAGACTATTCATATTACTCTGTAAAAGAAATGGGATGATCCTGAAAAGCACCAACACAAGACAAAAGTGAGACACACTAAAACAAAAACTCCCTTTGAGAACTAATTAAAATTTTGCCAATTTCTGCACCAAAAGCCTTTCCAACTACATCAGTCACCACTTCCATTTTCTCTTCTCACAAGCTGCCATCAGTTATCTTCTCTCTCCATACCTTTTATGCATCCTATACAGGCAAAATACTGTTTGAACTTCTTTATTCTTCTTTTTGCCTTTAAGGGCGCTTCGTAACCTAACAAGAATTTCACCTCAGAAAGACACCCCCCCCAGAAGCTGAGAGGCTGCATGCTGCTCCTTACACATCCATGCAAGCAGGATGCGCTACCAAAGCCAGCACACCAAGAGGAGAGCAGCAGAAGGTATTTTCTTCTTTTCTTTTTCCTTTTGTAGCTGAAATTTCCTCTTTACACCCACCCTGAGATCAACCAAAGCTTTTTCAGGGACCGAGCACCCCTCGCCACCC
>NW_009594188.1:0-37261 GCF_000690535.1 Cariama cristata | reverse complement strand
CAGCACAGCAGCGAAACATGAGGCATAATGAGTTTATTTAGCGAGCTGTGCTTTGGCAGGACCGTAAGGAAAACGTAAAGCCTATGTGCGTTATGTCTTATCGGAGCGAATCACTGGTAATTACTGGCAATCTTTCAAGTGTGCTGTTTGAATAAATTGCATCTTTGTCTCGACAGTAAGGTGCCACGGGCTCTCTTACACTTGCGGCCTCTGAATGGTGTTTCAGGACGTGCTTCTCTATAGCCTGTTGTGATATTACTGTAGCTATTGATTTGTTTCACTGTTTTGTGAAAATGGTTTCTGTCTGTGGCATGTTTGCCTCACTGTCCTGTTAAGTAGAGCTCCCATTATCTTGTTTTGGTTCCAACACCGAATTCAGCCAGGTCATGTCATCTTGCTATTTTTGTATATAAAATACATTCCGTTGTGTGCAGACTAGACTTGTGGTATCAGCATGGTGCTTACTGCCCTTGCGTGTCTCTAGGCATTTCTAGTTTAAACATTGCAGGTTGTCCTTGTAACAACCTGCTTAAACAGGTGTGCCTGCTTGCATGCACGTGCATGCTTACCTAAGTTGCAAACATAAGTTTGTTCTTTCGTCATAAATTCAGCTAGTTCAGTGGTTCTAAACCATTGGACTTAATTTCTTTTTGAGTGTTGTGCATTTGCACCACAAACTCTTAACTGTGAGGCTCCTGAAGGTGTTGCGGTTCATCACACTGTGCACCTTGCTGTGGCCAGTTACTGGTCATCTGCGGGCTGGGCTGTGGATTGCTGCTTTCGTTTCCGTCAATGTGGCTGGGTTTTTTAATAGTTCCTAGTTTTGGCAATGATAATACAGCTTTTGCTTCTGCAGGCAAACAGTAATTATTTGTTCCCTGAGGTTTGTGATGAGACGTTTTTCTGGACAGTGTACCTCTTCACGGGGTGAGACTATTTAAAAGACAGAAGTAGTAAAAATAATAGCTAGGCATAACACTTGAGCGTATATCAGTATTCCTAAGCAACTGTAGCATGAAAATCCTGTCCTACTTGTAAAGGCTCCACAGACTCAAAAACGGGTGATTTCTATATAAGCAGTTAAATTCTTGGTTATTTTCTAGTTAAAATGGAATCTTAATGGTTCATCTATCTAGTTGTCAGTTAACAATAAGCTGGCTACAGATTAATGAGCATTCTCGTTGCTTGCCTTCATACTGTAGCTGCTTACCCGACTTTTCTTTCTGTCTGCTTTGAAATTCTATATTCTGCATCCATTAATGATTGTGTGTGATATCCAGCTGGGAAGGAAGCTCACCCACAGACTTTCTGTTCATCTGTTCTCTGTCCTGGGAGATTTTCCCTACTAAATATACCCACGGCACTTTTATTTTGATAAGTTTTATAATTATACTCGATTTAAATTTGAATTCTGGTTGCAGTAGAGTTTACATGAAAATCACTTATCTCTTAGCAGGAACCACCTTTGTTTCTGTGCAGCACTTAGCAGAGTAGGATCTGGGGGGTTCTAGGCTCTGCTGCATCGCAAATATTACTAGGGATTTTGTTTGCCTTTTTTCAGTATAAAAATGCACAGTAGTGTACATTAAATTATCTTGGAGTATCATTTAAATCTCCTCCTTAAGTCAAGCCTGTTGCTGCAAGGTAACTTCTGTTTCTTTACAGGCTGCATGCAATTTCATCAAATCTCACGTGGACTCCAGCAGTGTTGACTCCCTCTTCTACGCTGCACAGTCCATCCGGGTCCTGTCTGGCTGTGAAGTGAGTTTGGAGCCCTGAGCTCTGAAGACAGATCTTACCAAGGAAATATTTACTTTGATCTTTTTCTTGGTTTTATTTTATGCGTGACTTCTGCTTTTGATTTCTTTTAGTGGGTTGTACTCTGTCATGTTGTAGGTAAATAACTCATGAAGTGTCTGGGAGTACTCTGTACAAGGCAAAATATAAAGATAAAAAGCAGCTATTTGGTCCAGAGTAATTCTAAGAGGATGTTTCTTGATTAAACAGTGGTGGCTAAGAAAAAAGAAGCCAGCGCATTTTAACAGAAATCATAGCAGCTATGTCAATTAAAAACTCTTTGGGTGGATGATAAACTGTTTGGATGTAATGAAAGAGTGCAACGATACAAATGCAGGCCACTCTTGCTGAATTGTGGGTGGGTTTTCCAAGCCCCATTTTTCATCAGTACCACCGGCAGTTGCACAGTGATGTGATGCCAGATGAAAAGCAGTAGCAGGTTACCAGGATAAATCTGAATTGTGGATTATCCTGACTAATTGATAGTTGAGAGCAAAACTTAGGGATTTAATTATTTAATTAATTTGAACTAAAAGCTAAATAATGATAAAGAGCTCTTTCGCAAAAGCCTATAGTAGTTCACCAACTAGGTGTGTTGCTCCAGGAAGAAATCAGCGGTGACTAGAAGGCCTTGTGTTTTCAAGTGTGCATCAACGTGTTCCCTGTGTTCTTCCTCAGGTTACCGTTTCAAATGAGACCAGAGAGCTGCTGTTTGCAACTGTCAGCGAGGATTCCTCAGTCACCCAGATCTTCCATGCTGTTGGGGCCCTGAGTGGCTTTGGCCTTCCTTTGGCATCTCAGGAAGCACTTAGTGCTCTTACTACTCGTCTTAGCAAAGAAGAAAATGTGTTGGCGTAAGTCTCTCAGATGGAAATGATTCACTGGTGCATATTTATTCTCTAGGCAGTTGGATTTTGGAGTAAAGGGTATTTTAACGCTTAATTTTTGTAATATAGATGTTGTATAGTAGGTTCTGTGTTTTAATTTGGTGTATTTGTCCAGTTCATTATTGTCATTATTGAATAAAAATAATACGGGTTTGGGCTATTTTCTGTGTGATTTTTGCAAATAAGTTTATGTATTCAGTTTAGTTCAAGAATAATGGTCAGTAAAGAGGACACATCCCTTGTCCTCCTCTTTTAAAACGAAGCCGCCTCTTTTTAAAAGATTCACAACAAATTTTTTACTTAATACCCAGCCATGGTTCTGTGTCATTTATGGCTGCAGTAGACTTGATGCTCTTCCTCAGCCCTGTTGTTTGTATGTTGGGATGCCTGTACTGTGAGGTGGGAAAAACATGCCAGTAAGCAGAAGGAATCTTGGCATTTATCACCAAAGAATTAAGTAATGCTACTGTGAAACAAGAGAAGAGAGCTTTCCTTAAAAGCTAGGGAAGAAAGGGAAACTTTGAAACTTAAAAAAAAAAAAAAAAAAAGGATTCCTGGAAGTCTTAGTAGCAAGTCTGGGGATCTGTGCTGTGCAGGGATCCAAGTTTGGTTTCTTCCCTGCCTTTGAATCTATGAGTTTATTGCAGCACTGATGCAGCTCAGGTGGCATTCTGTAATGAATTCGAAGTTTCCACTAAATCACTTCAGATTCATTGTCTTGAGCCAAGTGGATGCAGTAACAGCTGTTTTACACTTCATTCAGAATAGAAACTGTAGTTGCTTTGATTTAAATGATGCTTGGCTTTTAAGGAAGGAACAATCATACAATTGTTTGGTTTTGTTTGTTCTTGTTGAAGAACCATCCAGGCTTTGGAGACGGCATCTTACTTGTCCCAGCAGGCAGATCTAAGTGGCATCGTTGAGGAGATAGAGGTAGGAACACGCTATGCTCTCTTAATTATTCAGGAATGTGTTGGACCTCTGTAGTACTAAAAGATGTATTAATGTGAAACACGAAATGAAAAACCTACCTGCCTAATTCCTTGCTTGCCTGATGTGGGTTGCCTTGGCTCTTCCTTTCAAGCACATTTCTTCTGTTTTTTTAACTGTTTCACAATGGACTGAAACACGGAAAGTCATGACTTCTAAATATAATAAAATCCACTAAAGGCTGAAGGTTTCTTTTTCTTCCTGTTTCTAAATGACTGTTACAATGTGCGTCAGTGATCCCTTGCAGATACTCTTGATTACAGGCCTAACAGTAGAGTTAACTTCTGTGGATCTACTAGAAGGCAATTTAAATTTTAATAACTCTTTCTGTCAGGATCTTGTTGCTCGCCTGGATGACTTGGGTGGAGTTTATCTGCAGTTTGAAGAAGGAATTGAGACTACTGCACTGTTTGTTGCTGCTGCCTATAAGCTATCGGACCACGTGGGTACAGAACCAGCAATGAAGGAGGTCTGTATCTGCCTTTTCCTCCCTTGCACACTGTAGCTCACAGAAAGGATCTGCCTAGTCCGTGTTGTGCAGTGCAAGAGGCTGGTATAACTGGGTAGAATTTCTACTGGAAAAAACAATGAGCACACTCAGTGAAAAGGGACATCTCAAAGGGAATGCAAAGTAACAGAATCTAGGAGGAAATTCCACTTTCAAGATCACAAGCTGAATTTGGTTTGTGCTTTTCTTTTTCAAATGTATAGAAGGAAATTGCAAGTGAGGCCTAGTTTTTCTTTGTTTATTGAGACAAGCTGTTGAAAAAAGAGACTCTTGTTTCAGAGTTTGTTCTGGTATTTGGCACTTGCCGAGCACTTTCCAGCATTTCAAAGCATTTTGCAAATGTTATTTACCTGTGAGAAAATGCAGGCGCCCTAGTTTGGGGTGCCCAAGAGGGAGACAACATTAATACCATATGCCTACAGGAATCCAGATGCAAAAGCTTGTTGTCTAAAATGAAAGACTGTTGGAAATTCCTTTTGAGCCTGATTAAGCTAGAAATCATTACTGCAAGCTATCCACTTAGTAATTTTTTTTCCACAACAAGTTAACTGGGTTAGATGTGCTTTTGATTGAGAATGGCAGCTCCCTAAAGCACAAGCCAAAGTGGCAGGGTTGAGACAGAAGCCAGTGTAAGACATCTGAGTTCATTCCTGGCTCTCTTCCATGCTGCTGCCAAACAGACTAATGCAAAGTAATTTTGATGTCATTTTTGAGGTGGTGATTTCTGCTACACACAATTCAAACTGTCAGCGTCCAAATAGTGTTTAAAAAAAAGACCAATTAAGGAAAATTGTTTAGTGTTGTTTCAGAATTGTGCTGTCAGAAGTGCTATTGTTGGGGCTTAAAGCTTTATCTCTTGTGAATGGTGAGAGTGCCTCCAGAATCCCACCAAACTCTCTTTAAAAATTAATATGTGGTATTTGAAAAAATAGCTCCCTTTTTATTCCCACAATTTAAATGAGAGCGTCAGTTGCTGATTAGGGTCTGGAGCTATGCCATGCCCTCCATATAAATGAAAAACACTGCAGGATTTGCACTATGCAGGAGTTTTGTAGCATCTGTCCGGATGCTTTAGTTGTGATGTACATTGGTGCTCATTAATACAAGTAGGAGAGTGAAAATCTGAGATGCAGTTGTTTTCATTTAAGTGTTCTTTGTAGATTACTAAATTGTGTGCCTATTGCTTTATTTAGGATTGTCTTTGATTATTCTCATTTCTGATTAGAATTTAGCCCACAATCCTTTGCTTGGATCAAAGTACAGGTGACCAGTCCCTTTGTTTTCCAGACTGGCAGGGAATGATGGAAAAATCTGAATAATATGGCATACCCTGCGGAATGTGGCGCAGACACACTAACCCTACAAAGTCAGACTAGCTGGGGGACACAGTCCCAATCCTACTTCGGAGGGAACAAATTAGCTTTGGCACATCCCGGAGCCAGAGCTGGCTCTGTGCTCCTGGTGGTACTGCTTTAAAGCTAATCCTCTTAGCTTGAGGATACTGCTGAGCCTAAGGGGATAAGCCTGCATGGGCCTAGACTGGCTCCTTCCAGAGCCATTAGGATGCTTTGCATCGCTGCTCCGTGGCCTTCCCAGCTTGGCAGGTAGCCAGGACATGTAGCCTAGTCCTTTTCCACTGTGTGAAGACAATTGTCTTTGGCTCTTGGAGTCAAATTGTCTTTTTGGAGCTGCACGCAGTCTGGATAGTTGAGCTGATGGCATCTTCCATTCTGAAACATGTAGTTTGAAGAGGTAGATCCAAATTCTGGTTTTGCAAGTTTTTAGCACAATTGCAGCAATTGTGGTTGGAACCTCCCAGCCAATAATAAGAATAGTAATGTGACATTCAAAGGGTAGCTAATTTTAGGTTACCTCATAACTTGAGTTATTTTTAAAGCAAATGGGAAATTAAACAGTCTTTATGAATTATGTTTTTATTAATAACATTATACTGAGCCAGTTTGCAATGTTGTGGTAAGCTGCTGGTGCTTATATGTGATTTGCTTTTCCTCTTTCAGGATCAAATTATCCAGTTGATGAATGCAATTTTTAGCAAGAAAAACTTTGAGACACTCTCAGAGGCCTTCAGCGTTGCTTGTGCTGCAGGTTCTTTATCCCGGAACCGCTACCACTTGCCTGTCATTGTTGTCCCTGAGGGGCCTGCAGCTGTGTCTCACCATCAGCCGATGCTCAGGGTGAGTCCGTAGCCCAAAATCTCAACTCATCTCTTGGCTCAGTCTTTAGTATTGTAGGTCTGGGCTGACTGAATGTGTTGGGTGATGCCTTTCATTTTTAGCTCCAGTGGATCTGGGATTTTAGTGCTTTTATGAAGTGATTCTTAGGAACCTCTGCTTACCCAGGGCTTACCAGATGCTACCTTGAGAAGGTGCTGTGTGGAAGTCAGTTCTGCTGATTACAAACTTCAGCTTTCCCAGTTAAGTTAGAAAGAGCTAGGTGAATCTGGGATGCTGGGCAGGGGAAAATTCTGGGTGTACAATGCAGAGGGGTAGTGAGTCATCTGTGCTCCTGCGTTCCTTCTGGGAGAACAGCTTTCACGGAAATTCTTGTTTTTCTCTTGTAGCTACAAGTGACCGATGTTATGGCCCAGCCACTGACTCAAGCTTCTGTAAAGCTCGACTACGCCAAGTCTGCATCAAGCAAAGCCACTGTCCTTCAACAGACAGCATTTATTCTGTCAGGGTAAGAAAATAATCTTATTTTTACAGTTTGTAAGGCAAACAGGTGTTATTTAAACAGCGTTGGACTTATTTTCCTTACATGTTCTTCCACCGGAGAAATGTTTGCATGATGGAAGACTCAAAATGCTGTAGTTGTGGTTTGCTGGTGACAGGTGTCTGAGCACATTTGGTGGTGATGGTGAATTTCTGTTGCTTTGTTCTGACTTCAGGTGAACTTTGAAGAATTCTTTTCTTACTGCAGTTAGCAATGTTAGTTTTGTGCTGTGTTTGTCTGTTTGCCTGCTTAATCTAGCATATTTGGAGACTTCTTGGTGGCAAGATGTTCCCTGTTTGTAGACTGCTGGTGGTGTCCTAGAGGATACTTAACACTGCTTTTTTTGTTACAGAGACGTCTTTGAGCTGAACTTCATGAGTATGAAACCTGCAAGTGGATATTATGATTTCTCTATCAGTGTTGATGGAGATAAGCGATTTATTGCTAACAAAGTTGAGGTGGGTATTCTTTTTTTGATGGCATTTTAATTCTGTGCCTATTCACTGAAACAGCTTTTTATTTATACCTGTTAAGGATGTTGCGAGTTGTGTGGCATTTTTATCACGTGCTTTTCTGTAATGCATTGGATTTTGACTCAGGATTATGGCCAGTAACCAGATTAATATATGATCAAAAGAGATTTGTGTAAATTTCAAAACTGACTTATCACTTAGATGTTGATCTGACAGCATATGAACAAAGGCTAACAGTGAAAGTATTTATATAACAGCCCAAAGTAGCTATGTGAAAATGATTACTGAGAATGTTAGTTCTTCAGAATGTTCAAGATTTGAGTCTCTAAATCTCAAGACTTGGCTAGCAGTTGTCTGGTGATTGCCTGATGTATGGAAGCTGAACATTTGTTGTTGTCTGTTTGTATAAGCTCTAGAGCCCTGGAAGAGTCAAGCAGATCTTTTGGCATCTCCTTACTGTGTATATGGTGATGCTTTTTAGTGGAGAAGCAGTGATGAAAGCAAATGCAAATGAAGTCTTCATTTCATGCATACATACCCCTTTTTTGGTGGCAAAAGCTGTTATACCACACCTTTCTGAAGAAGAGTTGCATATAAACACTCAAGAGTGTTACTTTCCTCAAGCTCGTTACAGTGAGAAGAATGTGACCTCTGTGACTATTCGTATAGTGACCCTAGTGTCAACAGCTGAGAATGCTCTTCTCCAATGATGTCTATTCCCAGGGTTTGGTTTCACCCTCAATTGCCTATTTAAGGAAAAGATTAGCTTTTAAAGTCTTCCGACATAGTCAGCTTGGAGTGGAGGAAGACACTTATTTACAACTGCTGACCTTTACTCTGTGTATCAAACTGATGTTGTCATTGTAGTAGTAATGGCACTTAGGAGTGTCAAAAAGGGATTGATTGGTCCTGCTTAAGCTCGCTGCTGGCACACAGAGGTACCGGTAGGAATGTATTAATGCTGGGGCAGCTTTGTGTGAACCGATTCTAATAAGACACATTGTTACGGGGGAGGACTGCTGGGGGAACTGCTTTTTTTTCCCTTACTGTCATTAGCATTAATTGTCCTTAATGCACCATCGTTTTGACAGTAATGAGCTAAACCAGTGGGTTATTACTCCGGCAGAGACTACATTTCCTGGCATTAAAATATTTGAGAGATGTTTGTGTACTGTTCAGTTGGAGGGGCTGTGTGCAGCAGCTCTGAGTTGCCTTCCCGTAACTTTTTTAAAATTAATATTTCGTTAGTCCATATTTCTTTGCTCCCATCTTAGAACAAACTGAGGCTTTACTAAAGTTAGCCTGAATAGTCTACATGTTAATGAATCCATTTTCAGGAGTAACTTCTGTCTTAAATTACACTTTTTGTTGTAAAGGAACTGCCAAGATTGCTGTGTTTGAAGTCTGACCTGAATAGTTTTAGTTTATGTTTTTACGTATTTTTCCCACAGGTTCCCTGTGAATTATTTTTCAGGGTGAGGGTGTGGGGCTGATTCACATGAGCAAACTTGTAATAACAAATTGTAGATTATGATGAAAAATATCTTGGCAATGAAACTTTAGTTCTCCAGGGGAACGTTTGTAAGCTGTGAGAACAAATGTGCTAATTAAAAACTACAGACTGCAGTAACTGCTTATGTTTGAGAGGAGGATTGAAATCAGTCAGACCCACCGAGGTTCACTGCCTAGATGGTCTGTGCTTTGGGACTGGGGAGAGGGCAGGAAGTCATTTCTCTGCTCGGGATTTATACTGCACTTAGCACAAAGGAGTGTGATAAATGGCAGGGCCTTATTGGCTGCCCTGCACGAAATGATATATGCTGTGACTCCAAAGGAAGGCTTGCCGAACAAAGTGCAGGTCTGCATGAATGCTTTGGCTTTTGCCTGCTGGTAATAAAATCAGCAGAAACCTGTTAGAATGTAGGAGCCAACAAAGGCATAACTGGTTGCTGTCCGGAGACCCCTCTCGACTCAGATTGCTATCCAGTAAGCAGGAGTACATAGGCACATGCAGTTTTAAGTTGTATCATATGTGATGTAATCTTTAATGGCTAGTTGCTGCTAGTTCACAAGGAAAACTAGTTGGATCTGGATAGTTGGACTGTTTCATTAAAAACAGTTCTCCAAAGGGCAGCTACCTACAGCAGAACTGAGAAGCTGGTGTCTTCAGAGCTGGCTGCTTGTGCAGGGAGGAAGAGGATGGGTTAAGGTTAGTGACTGATGCAGGAGCTTTGCCAGAAGATAAATTGCTGTAGATTCTTCTGTTCAGGTTGGGTTCTGTCTTTGGCTTAGTGCAATACCCTCTTTGGGGAAAGGGACAGAAGAGCTAAAGCTTTTGCAGTGAACTTGACCATAATTAGTATATGTAGAGTGCTCTGAGTAATTTTCTGTTGTCTTTTCTTGCAGCTAAAAGTAAAAGTTTCTACGGAAGTTGGGATTACTAACGTAGATCTTTCTACTGTGGATAAAGATCAGAGCATTGCACCAAAAACAACCAGGTAAAATGATTTGGTGTGTGTGATCCTTTAAGGGAACAACTCTGGCTCTAGACTGGAGGTCTTCTGATCTTTACCTACTTCAGCTAAACCAGAGGAATCTGTATTGGAATAACTACAGAGTTATACCCATGCTGTTTCTCTTAAACCTGTGAGTTCGTTGGGAGAATACTGATTATTTTTGTAGGTGGTTTTCCTTAATACTGAAGTAAATACTAACAGAAGCCAGGCAATGCAAGTCTTCTGTTCCTTTGTTGACACCTCTCCATAGCGAAAGCAAGTTAAAAGAATTGTGTTAATGTTTCTGGTATTGGGCTTCGGTAGAGGTGCTCTAAAACAACATGTACACTGTCTTTGGGGGGTGTGACTGTACCATTGCTAGGTGTACTTGAACTTAATGTAATTGGTTTTTTAACTGGCATCAGTTAGAATGTCATGTATGGAATTTAACTTAGGTTGCACAGCCTCGCTGAGGCACCTCTGTGTGTGTTGGTACAGCCTTCCTGTGCTGAAGTTTGCGTGTCTGTTTTTTCTGTTCTGCTGCCATCACACCTTTGGTTGCAGCATAGCCGTAGCTAAATGGAATGTGGCGCGTGGTATTAACAAAACCTTCTTCTGGTGTTCCTTTGAACCTTACAACAAACAACTGTTTTACTTGAAAATGGGCAAGGTATGTAGCTCACAAAAATCCTGCTAAAAAATTCCGTTAGTTTCTTTTCCTTAAATTTATGGTGGAAGAGAAAGACATGTTAGTTCACCTGACTTTTTGATGAAATAGCTCATCTGTGCTGAGTAGACGGCAGTACTGCTAGACAGGCTTGCATGCCTCCATTTCTTTGTAATGCCAGGCCTTGTCTTGGAAGATCACCTGAATTCTGTTTGGTTTTTTTCCTCCTAGGGTAGCTTATCCAGCCAAAGCCAAGGGCTCATTCACTGCTGACAGCCATCAGAATTTTGCTTTATCCTTCCAGCTGATAGACGTGAACAGTGGAGCTGAACTCATCCCTCACCAGGTTAGGACAAATTTTTGTCATTGCTGTGTCACCAAGATGTTCCATCTTGAAGCATCTGAGCTGACAGTTGCTCTTGAAAAGATTTGGTAGGTTTTGAGAAGCCTTATGTTTCTGACGTGACTGTGAAAGATTGCTGATCTTGGTAGATGGGAAGTGGATTCAGTTCATTTGTTTTGGCTGTATGTTAGATGAAGCCTCTTTTGGCTCAGGTACTGTGTCTTATTTAACTCAACAAAATGAGTGCAGGTAGCCTGCACTGTAAAAGCACGCTTCTGATTTTTTTAGTATAGATTGTTTGCTGCAAAAGTCCTTGAATATAGACTTTCTTTAAAATTTAATTTTTTCTTTACAAGATAGAAAAGAAGGCGGGGGGGGACCAGCAAAACCCATGTATGCATACATCCCTGTTGCGTGCTGTTGCATATACCCTGTCGAGTAACATTCAGCATATTGTCCTGTACCCTAAGTAGGCCACTGGACAGTTTTGGTCCTGTGTTAATGTAGTTACTCAAAGAGACATAGAACTTTGCTGATCTGCAGGGATCTAGATACCTGGATTCCCACTTTATACTCCCAACTTTTGTTAATGTTGTGCTTTTTTGATTTGGGGGTAAATCTCTCATTTCACTGGCATTTGTAAATGCACTATGAGATATTCCAGAAATGTTACAATTTTTCCTTTCAGACTTTTGTCCGACTTCACAACCAAAAGACTGGCCAGGAGGTAGTGTTTGTTGCAGAACCAGATAGCAAGAACGTATACAAGTTTGAACTGGATACCTCTGAAAGAAAGACTGAATTTGACTCTGCCTCTGGTACCTACACTCTTTACTTGATCATTGGAGATGCCACTCTGGAAAATCCAATCCTGTGGAATGTGGTATGTAGCTGGAAGCGTGGTGATGTGGTTTTGAGATTACTGGCAGTCTAACAGCAGGGCATGGTACAGGCTTGGAAGAAAAAGGCTCAAATGTTTTGTTCTTTGTAGTGAACCAGAATCCTTTTGGCCTTTATGGGCTCTGAGGCTTGCTGTTCATTTTAAGTTTTTAAGTAAGCATCAAAGCAAGATGAAAATGAACGTTCATTTTGTCATGTAGTGGAACGGAAACTTCAGAATGTTTATGGGTTTAATTGTAATTTCACAGCAAGCACTTCAAGGTTTAGCCTTTCTGTGCTTGCTATGCTAGAAATAAGTCCAGTTCTTAGTGACGGGTGAATGGCATTACTGGCTCTGTTTAGGAGAAATTGCTTCTTTAAAATCTGGTGGCTTTATCTTAATTTCCTTTAAAAATCATGTCAATCATAGATTGACAAATAAGGAAATAGGCCACAGCAATGGAATAGGTTTTATAAAACTTTTAATACATTAAGATCAAACTTCATGAAGCTGCACGATTTCATTTCAGGCCGATGTTGTGATCAAATTCCCAGAAGAGGATGTGCCATCCACAGTCCAGTCCAAGAACCTCTTTGTTCCCAAACCTGAAATCCAGGTACAGTCAAAAACAAAAATTATGTGTGGAGATGGGGAGCTAGTCCTACTAGTAGTATTTGTTCTTATCGTAATTTATTTTTTGAAAAGTCATCTCTCATTAAAAAAATTAATACTGTGTAAGTAACGTAATTAAAGGAAGGCCAGAGTTACTGCTTAATGGAAAGAAATTTGGAAATAAATAGGCTGTGTGTCCTACCTGTGAGAGCAACTGGTGTCACTGAGAAGAGTCAAACATGAAAATTTGACTAGGTAAGCACCACAGAAAGCTCTGCTTCTGAAGATTTCTCTTGCTTCATCCGAGCCATCTGTGCTGATGACAAGCTAACAAGTGCTTCTGTGAGTGCAAGGAAAGCTAACTGCAAAAGATGAACTCTGCAGAGACTGGAATAGGCACTACTTTAAAGAGTCGGTCTTTGCCTTAAGAGGAACGCTTATCATCCAAAGGAACGTCTGGGAACAGCACCAGGGCTGCAGCTGGTCCTCTGGGGAGCCGAGATGCTGCTCTCTTGGAATACTCCTACTTATGAGTTGGTTTTGTTTGTTTGCAGCACCTCTTCAGGGAACCTGAGAAGAGGCCTCCCACTGTGGTATCGAACACTTTTACAGCATTGATCCTCTCCCCACTGCTTTTGCTGCTCATTCTGGTGAGTGCGCTGGGCCACAGAAGAAAATCCTTTCCCATCCAGTCCAAAGTCAGTGAGGAGGTTGGCCAGCTAAAGTTTGTATTAAAACTCTTGGTTAATCATGACTAGCACAGCAGTGCCGGAGTTGTAGCTAGCAAATGTCAGTGTAGAGTGTTGGTCTGGTATTGTCTCTTTCCTAAACTGTATTTTTTAGGGTTTATAGTCAAAACAGAAAAACACTGCTGCCAAGTAGGAGTAGGTGAAGTGAGTTTCTCCAGTGTGCTTCTGCTGGGGATGTTGAGTAACAGTGGGCAGATTAAGTTATAACTAACATTAGACTTCCACAGGAAAAAAGCAGTGATTCTGCCTCAGACTTAATATATCCATCACAAAATCTGTTACTTAATTCTATCAGATTGACTCCCATTTATGGACATAATTAGTATTTGTGTGTCTGTAGTTGAAACATCTACTGCTACTCGCTGTATCATCAGATTGGTATTTTAAACTTAATACAATACGAAATCTCATCTGGGCAAGTTAAATTACTCCTTATTTGGAGAATGAAACTAATCCCTTATTTGTTTGGCAGTAATTTCCCATTAGCTAGTCTCATTGAAAGCTAGCATAGTCGTGTCCACTGGTCTCTGGAGTTCACAGTATACATGTTGATGACACGTTAATAAAAAAAATCTCGCTGCTGCTCCCATTTCCCATCCTTTCTGCCTTTCTCTTTTGTACTCTTAAAAACAAATTGTTTTTATGAGCAAACATCTTGTATCAATAGTTGTTCTTTTGCTGAGTCCAAAACTAGAGCCTTACTTTTTTTTGTCTTTTTAGTTGAAATTAATTCAGCAGGATAGAAATAGCAATGTTTATTTTTCTGGAAAATGTAGATTTGGAGCAATACCCTCTCATCAGTTTAAGAAAGATAATTGAGGATCTGCATTTGGTCAGTCAGAAGCAGTGGGAGAAATTTTCACTACAGGAGCTCAACAGTGCTGTCTTTAGCAAAATTACCGCTCTGTCCTCTTGTAGTAGTAAACAAGTGCTTCTGTAGAGAGTACACTATGCATTGAAGAACTTAAAGCAAACAGGCTTGAAAGATACTGCAGTTTAAAGGAAGAGCTTGTGTTTACAAGGCTGTTGTAACTCAGGTTTGGTTTCTTTTCCTTTTAGTGGATAAAGATAGGTGCCAACATCTCCAACTTCAGCTTTGCTCCCAGCACTATTGTTTTTCACATGGGACACGCTGGTAAGTGTCAGAGGCTTCCTGCTTTGACCTTCTCACCTGGGAGTTAACAGATGACAGCCCTGGTGGGTAATGGGCTTGTGGTCTATTAACTCTAATGACATAATAGCATAACATTTGTTCTCTTGTTTTCACCTGCCTTCCTGCTTTTCATGATTGTTAATATGGTGATAAACCTGTTTTGGCCATCAGCTTATAACAGCCATCATTATCTGGGCTCCTCTCTCACACCATTTATCTGTACTTAATAGAACTTCTTCTTTCCAGAGGTCACACTTTCTTTATTGCATGTTTATCCTTTGTAAGCAGGGAATTTCTGTGGGGATTGGAACCTGCAGGACCACTGTCTACAGTGAAAGACTACATCTTTTCTTTAAAGCTCTTCCTGTGAAAACTGCTCCTGTTCTTTGACTGGACCGATTTTTTTCGTCAATTTTATTGTGCCCTTCGTTGCACAGTTATTTACTGTCTTGGTAGAATTTCAAAAACAGCAGGTTGGGAGAACATTGAATCTACCCTTTCCCAAATGACAGCATGTTACTTAATCCAAGCAAGTTTCTTTGGAAGCTTTATAAAACTGCACACTCCTACAGATCTACAAAGGTTAATATCCTCTGTTGAAATCCAGAGTATCCTCCTCCTTTTAATAGCCCTTAACGTCTATAATACGTCCATAATTCTGCCACAAGAGGGTTGGTTGCAAGGAGTCAGTGTCACATTTTCTCCAGTATGGAGACCCAGATGCCTTCTTCCCCTGACAACAGAGTACAGTCTTAGATCTGCTGTTTCAGAGCTTCAGAGATGAGATAAAAAACAAATGCTTAAGCCTAGCAGTACAACATAACAATTAGTCTGAGGATAACAAGTGGTTGGTCTCTGAAATGCAATTTCAGCCATGGGCTCTGTCTTTTTTTCACAGCAATGTTGGGACTCATGTATGTGTACTGGACTCAGCTCAACATGTTCCAGACTCTGAAGTACTTGGCCATTTTGGGTGGCGTCACATTCCTGGCAGGCAACAGGATGCTGGCTCAGAAAGCAGTAAAACGGTAAACCAGGGATGGATGCGTTGATGGGAGCTGCTTTTAGAATCAGTGGGGAGGAGATCACATTGATTCTATCTTGTGTCGGTAACTGATACAGTAATGAATGCTGCTTTTGGTTCTTGGGTCTTGTGTGTGGGGATGGGTTGCTCGGTCCCACTTTCGTGTCTGTTTTCAGAGGAAGGGCTTGAACTGACTAGGGCAGTGAGGTGCTGTCACTGAGACACAGCTCCTTCAGAGAGAATGGTCCACTTGGCTGCTTGCTGAAGCGATCAGGCACACGGAGAAAGCAAAGGATGGAAGTGTGTGCCCTTTGACATGGGGAAACTCACATTGTCAAGAATGCATTCACTGACAAATTTGTTTTGCTGTGTGATATCTCAAGCTCTTATAATAGTAGATAATGAAAGCCACGATAAACGCAGAAGAGGCCCAACTCTTCTGTAGCTGTGCTTGTGAGATAAGTTTTAAGACGAGGAAGGTAAGGCAGTATCTTACTGCTGTATCCCCCTACCGAAAGGGGGATTATAGAGAAAAGGGAAGCAGATGCTTATTGGAGGTGTGGAGTGACAGACAAAGGGCAGCACACACAAGTAAAACCTGCAAAAATGTTAGGGATACAACATTCATTTCTGTACTGGCATTGGACACTTATGTCTTCTGCCACACAGAGTCTTGAGAATGTGGTATGGCTTAGGCAGTTTACTGACCCAGGCTTCCAATACAGTGTATTAATTAAAGGTTGAACTGTTCCCTCTCCTTCATTTCGGCCACATGGGGTTTCCGTGTGAGACTTGAGGTTTAGCCCTTTTGTGCTAATGTAGAGTTTGGCTTTGAAGGTGATCGTATTGACCTGCTTTGCCAGCAAACCTGTGCTTTCTTTCCCCTTTTTGAGCCACTGGGAGTTGTTTATCCTTGCATATGTATTTGCATAGGTATGCCTGGGTTCTCACCTTTTTGATCATACTGTATTAAAACCAGGACAACAGCTGTAAAAAAAAAAAAAAAAAAAAAAAAAAAAAAAAACCACAAAAAAAAAAAAAACAAAAAAAAAACCCAAAAAAAAAAATTGTATAAAACCAAAAAAAAAAGGGGGAAAAAAAAAAAAAAAAAAAAAAAAAAAAAAACAAACCACCACAAGAATATAATTTTCAGGAGTTTTGTGTTGATTGGTTATCTTTAAAGCATCTGTACTTGCATGGCTGTAGCAGGGAGGTTATTGTAATTAACCCTTTCCATACCTTCCTCCCAGCTTTCTCAACCTTGCTCCTTTGGATGTCCAGCCCTCTCCACTGTGGCACTTGCTTTTCTTAGCATAACAGTTCCTACAGGGATTTTGTTGCCAATGGGACTATGTTATATCATTTAATACTATTTCCTTTTTAATTTAGAGTAATGATAAAATCATTATTAATTACAGATTGCCTCAAATACAGATTTGGGGAAAAATAATACGATAAAGCTTACTTCTAAGTGTCTCCGCTCAACCAGGGCTTCTGTTAGCACATAAATGCAGGTGGTTGGTTCCTACTTCAAAACACTGCAGGGGGTGTCTGTATGCCTTTTCAGTGTAAATGACATGAAGCTGCAACTACAATGGCAAATTTGAAAGTAAAACTTCTACCTTAGGCTAAAGTTAAACCCTTTGTACATGACTTTAAAGTTCAAAAAGACATCTTTTTGTTAATGCGCTGCTAGCCTGTCTCAGATGTTGAAGTGCGGTGGTAATTAACTAGATTGCACTTTGAGGCAAAGCTGCTGTTCCACTATGGAGACCGCTGGCAGGCGTGGGAAGGGGACTATATAAACCATCCTTTCACAGAAGTTACCAGAAGGCCTGGTTTTGCTTTTTGCATTTCTGTCACTGGTTCTGGTTCCTGGAGCAGGGCTGCTTTCCTCCTTCCTATCTTCTCTGAACCTTTCTTCCTCTCTCCTTTTGGCAGGATCGCTGCAGAGCAGAGCAGTAGGTTGGCAAAGTATAGAACGCTGCGGTAAAAGGGGGTTTTGCTAGTGACCAGCTCTTCTAGAAGTAAGGGCCTTTTTGGAATTTGCCTTTCCCAGGCATGCTGGCTGTTTCATTTCACTTCATCACTCACTCCTTGTACAAAAAGGTATCTGAGCTTAAGCTGCTTCCTTCCAACGTTGCTTATTGGGCTCTAAATCAGTCCTTGAGTGTCCTTGGCTACAGCTGGGTTTGCATGTTAGTGGTACACGTCCTCTGAGACTAATTTCCTTAATCATCTGAAGTCTGTATGGTAATATGTGCACTTGTGAATATGCTGTCTTGGGCACCAAGCAGCTATCAGGTGATGAAAAAAACCTAGTTTAAGCAGTATTGTTCCTGTAAATAAATTAGTAATGTTGGCTGGAGGAGAACATGATGAAAATGGCTGATGTCTGGGCCGTTCCCATCCTGCTGTTGGTACTCCCCATCCCCGTCTGCAGCATTCTGGTTATTCAGCTGCCAGGCACTCTGACTGCTGAATTATGTCCTCACTTGGGGTGACGAGAGCTCTATGTGCAGCAGAGCCAGGTCAGCACCACCTTGTTAAACTGAGAATACGACCCAATCCAGGGTTCACCATGACTGAACTGGTCATGATGGCTCAGGCAGCAGCAGCAGCCAGCCCCCTCCATTCAATACAATCACCTGATAGGTCTTTATTATTGTTCACCAGTGCAAAGCCCTTTGTTTCCTTTGATTCTGAGCAGGTGAGGTCTGTTTGCTATCCCTGCAGTGGTGTAGGAGGCAGGACTGCCTGCCGCTCTGCATGCTGCCCAATTCTGAATGTGTGTGTGTGTGGCTTCGTTTCTCATTTGGTGCACTGTTTTATTTTGCGGGAGGGAGAGAGCATCTGGGACAAGTCCTGTGATGAGACTGAAATCACTGTACAACGTGCTGTACTGGTACATCTCATGAGCATCTGCTTTCTCTCACGTTCGTGGTCAATGCTCCAGGCACACACACACAGAGTGTGTTGAACAGACATCTGTTTTTGGGGTGCAAAACAAAACCAGCGTGGGTGGCTGTGCCACGGAAACGATGTGCACTGTGGTATAAGCTCCTGTCTGCAGATCAGATAGTATGGAGAATGCTTTCATGAAAATTACCTATGGGGAATTTGACATCATGTCCCATAGAAAAACACTCTGTTACTATCTCTTCTCTCCCTGGAGTGTTTTAAGGTATTTGAGCACAGAACAAGCTATGACAAGTAACTGGAGAAGAACTGGAGATGGCTGTCACTTGTTCTGGGAGATGAATGCTGGCTACATCCTGGCTGTGTTTGCTGGTGCTGTTCTGGTCCCTGGACACTCCTCTTTACCATAGCTTCGGGCCAGTGGTTTTCAGCTTTTTAGTGGCCTGTTACCAAATGCCTCACCAGTGTGTTTTCCACAGCTTGCATGTTTTCTGTTTCTCAGCCTGGTGTTTTGACTCCTTAATTCCTATGGGCTCTGAGTAATTCCGGAAGATCTTGCAAATAACTTACTATCCACAAACTGTAAGTTAGGTTTTGCTGCCATGTGCAGTCACAAGCATTTTTCCTTATTGCTGGGTTTTCTGATGCCCCTAATATGTCAGTTAAGAGTGTATTGTTACCACCTTCTAAGGCCGGACTGTCAAGTGCTCAGCATCCATAGCTATGCTTGTGTCTGGCATCTTGGAAGGCAAAAGGACCCCGAAAAGTTAGGTCTGCTGTGCCCACATTAGACTACTTCATCTTCTTGGGGACATGAAAATCTTTTCTTTGTTTTTACATGGACCAGCTGATTCCAAGCAGATAGATTGGCCCTGTTTAAAGTAGAGGAGCAGCTAAGGTGCCAGCAGGCTTTGCATTCAGCCGACTATTTTGTTCAATTCTGTAATTTACAAGGCTCATTCATCCCTCTTGCACCACAAATTAACCTTCCTTTTGTCTGACCATTTCCATCCTCCTTGATTTCAGTCCTCGGTCCATTGCAGTACTGGTTTTGTGACTCTGATAAGCTTCCTTTGAGAAGCTTATCTGACAAGCTTCCTTTGAGAGAGAATGAGCGGTCTGGAAAGACTCTTACTGTGCAAGGAAGTGCTTTGTTGCCTGGAAGAGTTAATTTTTTTTATTTTCTTTCCAGGACACACTAGTATGAGAAGAATGGAAGAAATGTGGAAAAATAAAGCAAATGCCTTCAGAACAGAAGTGAATAAATAACTGAAAGACCAGAAGAAGGAAGGCAGAAGCAGATTTTTTATATATATATGTCAAAAGGGTGCCAGTTACACTTTTTTTAAAAATCTGATTTTCATTGTTGTGTTCATGCTGCTTGCATGCTTTTCATGTGAATCTGGAAAATCCTTTCTTCCCTGGATACTCCCCCCTTTTTCTCCCAGGACGTTTGAATTTCCTTTAGAAAAAGAGGAAAAAGAAGATATAATTCTGCCTTTCCCCAGATGCCCTCTCCTCATCTTAAAAGATTTGTGAATAAAAAGGAAAGAATGGTCCTGAATTTTGTTTTTTGGCTGTCTCAGAGGCTGTGATTGGAAGTTGGGCTCACACGAGAATGAAAAGAGCTTTTTCTGGCGGGTAATTTTGTGTATGAGTCATTGCTGTGTGTGAAGCTTCCTGTTCTGTCATGTCCTTTCCCAGAGGGACATGTTTATTGGGGGGGACTTCCCACTCCTGCCTGCACCTTTGTGTGATGCTGTCATCTGCGTGTCTCCGCTAATGGCTGTTCTCTCTGCCTTCAGGATGGTGCCAGGCTGGGCTGTGCTGAGTTGCAGTGGACCATTGGGGCTCAGGCAGGAGGAGTCCTCAGGGCCTGGCTCTTGTGGGGAGCCAGCTGTGGTGCTGGCATGCCTGGCTGTGTCTGACCTTGCAGGTTTGGTGGATCCCTTGGGCAGGTTCACTTTCTTTCCAGCCTCTGGAAGTAACCTTTTCACTCCAAATACGAGTTTGAGGTTACTGCCTCTGTTCTGCTATGAAGCTGGTTGCCATGTGGCCACATTTGAGTTACTTGAGCTCTAACTTCTTGATAAATCGCTACCTTCAAGACCACTAAGCAGTGCTGAGGCAGCAGACTCGGGCTTTATTGAAGGACATGCTGATAGTAATAACTAAAAGCCAAAATCTCCTCCTGTTGAGCAACTTCCATGTGGGAACTTAACAGTGGTCCCTCCCCAGCATCTATGTGTTGGCTCCTGTTTGTCCCATGTCAGACTAGTTTCTTTAAAGGCCTTTTGGCAAAGGAACTTTATCAAATGTCTTTTGGAGATCCAAGAAAATTAGTCAACCAGCAAGCATGTGGATAAAGGGTGTGGAGCCAAATCCTCCAAAGAACTTCATGTGTGAGACATGACTGCACTTCATAAAAGCCATCTTGCCTCTGCCCCACTGCAGTTGTTCACACTTAGCTCACTGTTTCTGTTCTTTGTAATGGTTCCTACCCATTTGTTCATTGTGAACATTTTACTGAATGCCGCAGAGGTTTAATGAACTACTCCTTTGACCTCCTCTGCACCCCAAAAACCTGGTCTCATGCTGCATTTAAGTCCTCTGGGACTAAAGGAGTTTTAAGCAAGAAATAGGCTACTATTTGTGGTATTTTACCCTGGAATTCTTTTTCACCCTGATGAGTTCTTTTTGAGCCTCTTACTTGGTTACTGCTTACTGCTTACTTAATCAGTTTTCGTTTATAACTGATTTTTTCTACTGATGCTTCATGCTAGGACAGTACTTTCCCTGTGCCTGTAGAGCTCTGGCACGTTATCCAAGGAGAGCACACATGCAAGAAGAAAACCATGGAGTGCTACTGTGATGTATCTTCTCTAAGCTGTGCGCGTTGCTATTGATTTTTCTACCTCCTTGGCTATGTGTTGGGAAAGGTTGGGTTTTTTTCTTTTGGCCTCTTATTCCTCAGACATTTTCTGATTTGCTTCATTTGTTTTTATATTTAATCTCTCAAAGTGTGAGCACTTGTTTCCTCGTTTTGATGCAAACTGGTTTCAAAGCAATCCCTTTTATTCCAAGTAGCTACACTCACCCAGCTGTTTAATCATGCAGACATAGGTGTTTCCAAAGTGTTTTCGATAGGTCTTTTGATTTTATTGGGAGTATCCAATCTAGTGTTTTCATATAGCTTTTATGCCACTTAACAGAATTTTATTTTTTTTTTTACTAGCATGTTTACTTACTACTTCAGGAAGCTGCTTTGTTTTTTATAATTCCTTTCCTTGGAGCAAGTGAGTCCTGATGGCTTCAGGTGTGTTAGTTGTTACAGAACAGATTTACAAACGCATTTTGAACCAGGCCTACTCAGGTTGTTTTTTCTTTTGCGGGTTCTCTGTCCAGCTGTACTGTGAAGCAGAAGGATGGCTTACATCTCACTGTGACAGCTGCCTGCCTACGGAAGGGTAACAGGTCGCCCATTAGTGCACTTGCTGCTGTCACTGCCTCACTGATCTCCTGCAACATTCCCTCATTTCTTCCCATCCTGCTGGGCAGTTAGTAATATTTTCATAGTGCTGGAATTGTAAAACCTGAACAGAGAGAATGTAATCTGTAGGCATTCGGTGCAAGTATGAAGTCATTTCCGTGCATACTGAAGCCTAATGTCCTAAAATATGGTCACCTGAGGCAAAATAGATGCTGTCTACTGCTGACTGTCAAGGAATTGTTCGGGTGCAAGGAAAAATGATTTCGCAGGCCTTAATATATGTTTGCATGCATTTCCAACCTGGTATTGAGTTATTGGTGCTGGACCTGGTGCCTTCATTAGCACAGCTCTGAGTCATCCTCGGTGCAGTTGACCACTGTCTTTGAGCAACATCTTCCATTCTGGGCCCAAAATCAAGAAACTAACATCTCAACAGACAAAGAGCCATCTTGACCTGCTGTTGGACAGGTTTATTTAGAACAACTTTTATTTCCTGCTAATGATGGGAAAAGCAGACCCCATCCTGATGTTATTTACACTTCTGAAGACATAATTATTACAGAAACAAGAGGAGAATTGGGGTGACAGGGAAGGAAGGAGCAGTATGAGATCACTGGGTTAATAACTAACTTCTTTGAAAACGTTTACGGTTGTAACTCTATCCACAGTGGAGTTCAGAGCCACTGGATGGCATGTTGAATTAAAACAGTGACAACCCAGTCTGATGCACAGGGATCTTCTTTAACTCTGGCAGAGCTGTAGCTTCAGTTTGCACGCCTCAAGGCTGAGCAGTAACTGTAGCTGAGCTTTTTCGAGTTCAGTTTTGCTGCCAGGGCTCTGTATCAAGGAGATAGACAGCAGGAGCCCACAGCAGTGTTTCTAATGGGTGGTAGATGTGTGGATTCATGTCTTAACTCACTCTGACTTGAGCCATGTGTGTGGTTGTGCCATCAGCATCTATTTAGAGGAGGCTGTAATCAATTTACTAAGTTGCCTAAAGGTGCCTTTTGGTGGCCTCATGTTTATTAATCAGGCCCTCAAACAGAATGATGACTTGGCAGAAATTTCACTACGCCTTGTGATTTGAAAGCCTTAATTAGTAGACAATATGTCCCCAGGATTACGAATGTACTGGTTGTTTTTGTCTTTGTGTGTAAAGCAGCCTGAGGTTAAACCACGGAGGTATTTTTTTTTCCTGATTCAGTATACAGACTAGTATTTAGAGAGGGGAGTTAAACTGCAAAGACTGAAGTAAATTAAGTAGTGCCTCAGAACTGTATTCCTTTGAACAGATCTGAGGAGTGTATGCATCAGTTTCCAGCTGGTCACATCTGGGAATGTCTTCATTGCTGTGAAGGGCTTACTGTACAGTTAGGTCCATGAGCTCTGAATTATTCTAGACAGAAGCAGGAGGAAAAGAGAATTATGAGAAATTTCTGTGAGCACACACAGAAGCATTTCACTCTGTAGAGGCTTTTCCTGGCTGACCTTATTTGCGGAAGGGTAACTAAGTCAAGCATGGCAAGAGGGATGCTGAAATGCCATGCTCTCCCAGCTGAATCCATAGGCACTATTTATGTAAAGTTCAGATCTCCACCCCCTCTCCAACCCGCTTTTTGTTTAGTATGCACACAAGTCTCTCCACAGCCCTTTATATTGTGCTGGCTAGGGTTAGACAGGCTTAATTTCTATGGGACAGAGAAGTAAGAGTAGGTTGCTTCAAACAGGACGACTGACATTTGTACGAGTGAAGGTATTCCGAAGGATGGACTGTCTGCTGCCTCTCAGTCCCCCAGGGCTGGCAAGATTTAGAGCCTAATTCAAGTTCCAGGTGACTGCTTTCAGGAGTGAGAGGTGCAGAAAAGAGTAAGACTTCTTCTATTCAGTGCAGGGAAAGCCTAAAATGTCCCAGGGATATAGAGGCAGGTTCCGCTCCTGGGGGAAGACTTCTGTCTGCCTTTAGCCTAGCTTAGACACTCGGGCACACTGTCTCAGGTGGCTTTACAAGGCGGCTTTTGGTTGCTGCAAGCCTGTTCCCAATCACATGCAGCTTCACAACACTCGTGGTCTGTCTGTTCAGACTAAGAGGACTTTAGGTACTTGACAAAATTGATTGGAAGTTTTTTCCCCTTAAATTGCAGCAAGCCCCCTTTTTCATGGACAGTAGTTGGCTTTGCTGAAGGAGAGCCTTCAAACCGCTTGAGCAGTGCAGAAGCAGCATTGTGTACAGAATTGAGCAGAGAATGGTACTCACCAGAGCATGGGGAGATGAAAAAGGGAGAAGTATTTACATGAGCTTAGCCAGAGTGCTGGGAAAGCCTTCTAACCGACTGCTGCTGATGTCCTGAGGCCTGTGGAAAGAAGAGAATAGGACAGTGATGGCATAATCGGGATTGAGAGAGAAATTCTTTTTTTCCACTGCTATTTTACTGAATTAGGGGGTTGAGAAGCCGGCACAGTGATGTGCTACTGTGTGTGGTGCAGGCTGGCTTAGGACAGGCTGCTCCTTATCTGCGCCCTACTTGCCCACGTAAGGGAAGGGCTGGGTTATGGGGTCAGGTAAGAGCTTTATTCTTTCCCAGAGTGTACCTGAGGGATGGTATTTAATCCAGTAGCTTCACATCTGGAAGCCAGACAGCAATAAGGACCTTGTCTTATTCCTGCGGTGAGCAGATAATGAACTAATTCCCACCTACCTCTGATTCTGCAGAATGGCTCCCAGGAAGTCCCTTAGTACCATCTGTTGGTGGTAGCGGCTGTCCATCAGGATGCTGTCAGACTGGCGCCTTGTCAGAAATTCATGCACCCCTTCTCCTGGGCTGTTCTCACTGCTTCTGTTACACAAAGATGAGAAACATCTTTGTTTCAGAGAGGCTTTTTAGTCCCTTGCTCAAAGTTTGGCTTGGGCTAAGCAGCACGGGAAGGGAACCTGCTGGGTCTGAGCCATTCTGCTTAATTTCAGTAAGAAATTGGTCAGCTGTATTTGTTCCTGGGTTAGAAGAGGGATTGGAGCTGGCTCGCGTCTGACTAGTTGCTCTTATTTAGTGGCAGTCACTGATCTATCTAGCCAAAGCTACCCGAGTGGTAGCGGAGAGTCTGTTTTCTGTGTTCAAACCAGATCAGGGATAACAGTTTCCTACTAGTGAATGATCACTGCAACTATTATTTGCAAATATTATTGCTTGTTGATATTATGGTAGAGGTCTCAGCTGATCTGATGCTTATAGCCTTGGAGGAAAGAATTAATTAGGCTGCTTAATGATAGTTGTGATTAGGGGGAGCTGAGACATGGGGATGCAGGATGCCCTTCGGGATGTGAAACAGCAGGAGAGGTTGCTTCTGTTGCAGTGGAAAGCAGCTATTTCTGCTACATGCATGAAAGAAACTGCCCAGTGTAATAAGCAAAACATTAGCCCTAGGACAGCAAAATGCTATGGCTTACCCAAGCCGCTTGCCAATGATGGTCTGTAAGAATTTGCGGGCGGAAATCCGTCCCAGGAATTTCCGGTAGTTGTCGGTGAATATGGCATCGGCATGGCGCTGCATCCTAAGGGTGAAAGACAAGCACAAGGTGTGCTCTTTGAGCTAGCAATGGGCTTTCTAGGTGAGAAACAGGTGTTTCGGATGACAGAACACAGCAGATGTAACACTGCTGATATCAGGGGCAGGTAACCATAGCAAATGCCTTTTGGTATTGGACTGTGTTAGTGTTGGAGGCTAAAAGGATTTGAGGGAGCTCAGTCCTGACACAGAGGCAGGAGGCAAAATAAAATATCTGTCAATCAATATCCACACTAAACCAGGTAAGGAGAAGTGCCTGCAAACCAAAGATGAGGTCAGAGAACCAGTGGAAAGGAGGAGGAGAGCCCCAGGCTGGGAGAGGGCAGAGCTGGGGCTGTGCAGCAGCACTGTCACCCCCGGGAGGGCTGTGCCTGGGACAGGGTGACAGGAGCCTCCAGCAGGTCTCTAGCCTGTGGTTAGAGCCAGGCTCCCAAAAATCCACGCGTAAGGGAAGCCCAAGTCACTTGGCTGGTCCCACTGTTGTAAGGATGAGTCCTCTGGGCTTCAAACAGAAATAATCATCCTCCATCTCCTGGCAGGGATGGAATGGAGAGGCTCTAACAACCGTGCAGATGGATTCCCATAGCTCGGTGGAAAATCATGTTCCCTGCAGGAGCCCTGGGCCTGTGACTCTGCCCCTGTCAGTATGTCCCTGCTGCTGGGGGACGGCAGGATGTGGCTCTGGACATGGGTGATGGTGAGAGCTGGCACCGTCCCAGCCTTCTGCTCCGGTAGCAGGACGCAGCAGGGTTCTCCCTCCTGGAGCCTGGACTTTGTGGTGCTGGTGGGACTAAGTGACCTGCTTGTCTGCTCCCAGGCTGGGCGAAGATGGTAACCAGCGTACTCTTGCTGCAGCAGGGCTGAGAGGTGAGGTACAAACCTTTTCTCAGTGGGGTCTGTTAACAAACCCTCCTCCTCCTTTTCCTCTGTTGAGGGGTTATGGCTCTGCAATGGGCTGCTGTGCTGTGGCTGGAAGTTCATGGCCTTGCCAGCAACTGGCCCTGCACTGTACCTGCAAGACAACCCAAGGCATACTGCGAGATCTGCTCAATTGCCAGTCGGGGATCAGCTGTCTTGACAGCTACTCCCTGTTCTGCTTTTTCTTTCTCCTTTTGCCATCCCCATCTCAACAGTAACGCCAGTGTTGTCCATCCCCCCAGCTAGAAGCTGCCCTGAAGCTGTCAGCAATGAAAAGATGGTTGATAGAGCTGCCTCAAACACACTTCCCCGCACTGAGGAGCTCCCAGCATCCTTGATATCATTATGCCATGGCTTTGGCACAAGGCTAAAGCATTTTCTGTGGGACATTGCCAATCTGCGTTATAGAACCCAGTCCTCAATTTTGTGCTTCCGTCGGTTTGTAGTCATAGGAAATAATATTACAACTTCTAACAGTCGACAAAAATACGTGAAATTATTAATAGGCAGCTGTTGAGTTCATGTACTAGAATATCTGCAGTTCTGACTTCAATGCAGGTGGCCTGCAGGCACAAATTTTAATCAGTGATGGAGCTGGAGGTGCTGCCTGCTCTGGAGATTGCCAGATTTGCCTTTATAGAACCCAGCATTCAATTCTAAAACCAACTGCTTGGGCTGAAGTATTCTATCAGGTGCCTGCCTTCTTTGGAATCCACCACTAGGCTAGCAATGCACCCAAAAAATTAAGCCAGAGCAAAGAAATAGGCTTACCAATGCACATATACTGTTCATCTGGCTTTCAGAAGTGCTGACAACTTTCATTTGGCACGTGCTTATTTTGCACAAGGTCAGAGATGAGGCAGGGAGTGACAGCATGGATAAAACACTCAGCAGCTTACCTGAGAGCTGGGTAGAGAGGCGAGGAGATGGAGCATGCAACTAAATGCAGGAACAGGAGCAGGATGGCCTTATCCAGCATCTTCCACCCTTTGGAGTCACCTGAAATGCAGAGCAGTCTTGAGTCAGCAGCAGTGAGATGCCCTGGGCCAGGAGTGGAGGCCAAGTGCTTTTGTATTCTTGGTCCCCCTGCTCACTTATTGACACGAAGGGACTAGAAATGTGCCTCCGTGTTTGTGATTATGGTGTTTCCCAATGCAGAGATGTCTTGATGTGGCAAAGTCTTCCCCAGGGAGTGCAATTCCTGGAGGCGATGGCTGGCTGTGACCCCTCAGGGAGCTGGTGGCTCCCTTGGGTCGGGAGGTAAGGCTTATCAGCAGGGTTTCCATGCTGTGGGACCCCCTTATTGACCTGTCCTGCTGCTGTGATTGAAGGAGAGCTCTCAGGCTGGGGTGAGCCCCAGGGACCACTGCATGGGCTGTAAAAGCACCTGGATGCTGGAGGACAGCAGTTAGCAGGGGCTGCCACAAGCAACCTCACCGCCTGCACAGGACTATCTGCCACCAGCCCCTGGGACCTCTCCTGCCCTCTGCTCTCCTGGGGACATGTGTCTGCTCACATGGCTTGGGTAGAAGGGGGACGGGACTGAAATACATCCCTTTGGAGGAGCTGAACTGCTGCTGTGTTGAGAGGAGCCCCCCCCCGCTGGCGCTCAGCGAGGCCCCTACAGAGCTCTGAGCACCGGCCTTGGTGGAAGGCGAGATGGACTTGAGCTGTGTATGTCTGCCCTCCAACAGACGGCTGCGGTGCTTCGTGTCCTGGGGCTGGCTAAAGTGCTGTGAATGACTCAGGACAGAGCTGTCTGAGGTCACACACCCTCCGGAGCTGAATGCGATGCTTTTGTCATTGCAAGCGAGGGACAGTAGGAAGATATTTCAGTGAAAGCTCTTCCTGAGTTTTGATTGATCTTTTGCTCAAAAAAGATTCTTTAAGAATGTGGATAGAAATCTTTAAAATATCAAGGTTCCCTGTTCCCTGTTGTATTTTACACAAGAAAAGAGCAGAAAGATGTTTGATCTCCATAAGAGAAAAAAAAAAAGCCCTTCCAAATGTATAACAATACTTCCTTGCAAAAAGAGCAGTTTCCAAATGGAAAAGGTTTGGTTGGGCTTCTAATTGCCCAGGTGAACTTTCCGAGCAGTGGGTTTTACTGATGGTGGTGGTAGGAGAGGGCCCTTTCTGATGGAAAACATCAGCAGTGAGCTCTGTTTTACTGCTCGGAGGTAGCTGCCCATTCTCCTGATTGTAGATCAACAGAGTGAGGGGGAAGGCTAATTCAGGACTGGTGGTCTTGCAAGTGGGTCCAGTCTTTTTACCGTGGAAGTTAATAACAGAAATGGTGGCAGTGTCAGAAGTGCATGGACAGACATGGGAAAACGTGGTGCACTAAGAAATGGGGGTTCTTATCCCAAACTCATTCTCAGCCTGGTCCCTGTTTCCAGCTGCTTGTGCCCCCAGCCAGGGGACCAGCAGGTTCCCCACCTGTTCGCCTGGGAGCAGTGCTGTCGCTCCTGGCTCCAGCAGAGCTTCTTGTGAACTCATGCGTGGCGTTCCCTACCTCCGACACACGGTCTCTTAGGGAATCGCTCTGGCCCTTCAGAGAGTCGAATGCTCAGAAGCAGCAAAAAAGTGACTTTGAGAGACTTAGAGGGCTTCTGGGTTTAGAGCAAATTTCCTGCTTGCTTCCCCCCCCACCACCACCACCTTTTTCCTTTGAACTTGAAAAAGCATGCTTCTCTTCTGCCTTTCCCCTAAATATCTCCAAGACAAATCCCAAACCAGATCTTTCTAGATAGATGATCTAATGCATGTGTCGGGGGGTACCAGGAGACTGTGGCACCAGCATCTGTAGAAAGTGCCAACCAAGAGATTCGATCAGTACCAGGAAAGCTGCTATGTGAGCTGAGAAGTTAAGTATCAATGTAAATGAAAACAGCCCAATGTTGTCTACTTCCCTTTTTTCTTCTTAGGATAGAGCCCTGATTACCACTTTCTGTATCTCGTTTCTCTTCTTTGAATGCTGGGTTTTTCTCCAGAATCACTTTTTGTCCCTTTGAGGTTTTTTTTTTCTTTCTCTACTATTACTTTGCAATATTTTGTTTGTTTGTTTCTGGCTTTGCCTTTCTTCCCCTGTCTTGCTTTGTCTTCTCTCCCTTAACTACAGTCTGCTGCTCATCCCAGCTTTTTGGGTATTTCTGTTTCCCTTTTTCTCTCGGGAAGGAGTCTGAAAAGAAAGTCCTACACTCCTTCCCAGAACTGTCTGCTATTTCAGAGGAGAAGATGGGGAATTGAAGTGTCACCCTGCATACAGGCACCTTGATGGCTCTGCAAAACCTTGTCACCTTTGAAATTCTCCTGAGGCGAGGGACACCTTAGTTTCCATTCTGGCAGCATGTAAAAAAATTATTAATAAATAAATTCTGCTTAAGATTAAGAGCTTTTAGCACCATTCCAGCAGATAAAGTGTAATAGCTTCATTCCATCCTGTGCAACGCTAACAGCAGCATTGTGAAAATGATGTTGGAGAGACGGAGTCACTATCTCTTACCGTTTCTGAAACCTTAACCTGATCGGTCTTAAAAATACCACTATGTAGATGAAACAAAGCTTTTACCATGCCTGCTGTTTCAGACTTTTGTCCTATGAAATACTACATTAGAAAAGCAGAAATCCTTTTAAGTGCCTTACTCTGCCTCGTTGTAGCTGTCTTTGTGTAATCTGTAACACACTGTTGTGTTTCTCCTCGCAGTTTGGTTTGGCTCAAACACAGTTTTATTGATGGGCGAGTAAAAGAGTGTTCATTTTCCAGGGCAAAAGGAACTCACATCAGTATAGCAAAAGAGGAAAACTGTGCTACAGCTAGTAAACATCTAACATCTTTTTACAATGGTCTTCTATATTATAATTCTATTGATTTGTATTTATCCTATAGTTCAATTGTTGTTTCATTCTATAACTTGGTATAAAGGATATTGTACCTGGCAAAGCTAATTACCGATGCTAGCTTTGATTGCATTTCAGTGTAATTTAATTGTCTCCAATTTCCAAATAGGCATTATCTTGTTAAATACGCATACAGAGACTCGCACTTACCTTTCCCTTGGAAAACAAGTGCTTCCTAGATCAGCTCCTGCCCAGGCGTTTCCTTCCCCTGATGCAAATACAACTTCTTCTCTAGAGCTGCTTCTGTGAGCCCTGCTGGGTCTGTCCCCTCTGCGCGGTGCCTGGGCAGGATCCGGGACGCGTGCGGAGCAGGGAGGACACTCTCGGATCTCTCTCCAGCTGTCCTCTAGTTGCCAGGGAGGTGCATCTCCTCTTTTTATACCTGTGCTTCCTCAGGAGTTCTGTGGGCTTCTACGCGTCAGAGAATCAATTATCCTCCTGAATTTCAAAGGCTGTGTTTAGCATCCTCTTTTTTGTGTGTGTGCAAGGACACAGGCAGGGAGGTTGCGAGGAGAGGGTTATGCCTGTAGTTGAGGGTCATTTGCATGCTTTCTCTTTATCATTCAAAGAGTGAAGAGCAAATAATAACAACGATAATCTGGCAGAGTGAATGACAAATTTGCTTTGCAAGGTAAACTTCTCTTTCCCTTTGCAATTTCATTTTTTCCTCCTACTCCACAATGAAAGAGAGTTAACCATTAATACTTTCTCACACTGCCTGCTCAGGAGGGTTTATCTTTTTGCTATTTTCTTTTTCTTTGATTATCAGCCTTTTCCTCCTTCTCCTTTGTTACTCACACCTGCTAGCGTTAGTGGGGCAGTTCATGCTTCAGTCCCTCGCAAACATCACAGCTTCACATCAAGCAGACAGAGCAGCTGGAGAGCCCTGCTCCGTTCCTGTGCTCTGGAAAATGGCAAGGGTCTTCCCTGGGGTACTGCATGCGCTGGCAGCTGTTTTCATTCCTGCAACAAGGTTTATGAAAGGCCCATTAAAAAGAACACATAGCCTTGGTGCCAAGAAGACCAGGGCAGCTCAGAGGAGTTAAAAATGAGGTGCCAGCATGAGCTCCACCTGCCAGATTTCTCGTATTGACTTTATAATGCCTAGAATTGATGGAGACCCAGACCTTCCTGTCTCGGAGCTTCTGTGATTCGATGCCGGGAAGAAGTTTCAGCAGATGAGATGACTCATACCTGCCTGCTGCGGAATACCTTCACCTTGCACCGGAGCACTCATCGCAGCTATCGATGGCAGAGATGGACTGTAGGGAATGACGGTGCATCTGGTGTGCACGTGGGTGCCTGTGTGTGCAGGGGGTCAAAAGTATTCAGTGCCGGTCTAACTTTCTGCCATTGCCCCTCTGCTTCTTGCCGAGGTGAGAAATCAGCATTGTGATTATGGCTTACTTCTTAGTGAAGTAATATCCTCCTTCCAGACCATGGGCTCTCGGTAAGCAGAATCCCAACAGTCGGAAAGGCTTGAGTGAGCTCAGCACCCCAAATGACTCTGTACTGTTAACTAACCGTTGCTCTATACCTATGCAGATGCGCCCCGACACCTTTGGGCTCTCCCTGCTTTGAGTGCTCCAGAGGCTTACGTTCCCTTTGGTATCAAGTCAGGACCAGGCCACTTCACAGAGAAATCATGAAAAAGGATTGAACGGACCAAAGCAGGAGCTTGAGCTGATCCTGAACTGAGCAGCTGACCAGGGGCCTTCCAGTGGAATCCAGAAACAGAACAACAACTTGAAGAGAAGCAAGAACTACTGCCTTCCTCCCGTTGTAAAAGGAAATGGCACCAGCCTCTTCCTGGGGAGAGGATCTGCCGTGCGAATTGGACAGGTACATCATTTGTATCATCTACTCGTGCACACTGGAGAGGGGGATTTCTGGGTAGCACGGAGCAGGTTTTACAAAATCCCTGTACTGGTGCACACAGCTGCGTACTGTCTCTGCAAACTGGAAAGGGATTTTTGTTTGCTTTTTTTGAAACAATCTGCTCATGTTCTCTCATGTGTGAGGCTGGTCGCACCAATTTTTCAGCATGACTTACTCTTCTTCCACTGTCTTGGTGCTACGCTGGCCGAACAGATGAATCAGACCATGTTGTTAAACGAGTTGAGAGCCAACAGTATTTCAAAGTATTATCCTATAGCGTGGGTTTGAGCTAATTCTCTATCCGCCTGGCCCATTGCCTTACACAGAGCTGCTGTAAGATACCGGGCAATATCTCTCAGATCAAGAAGAATCAGTCTATAATTGACTTGTTTATAGCTGCCTGCTGCCCAGCTTGGATTAGGAAGGCTGTGATCTGCACTCATATCTCAAGTGAGCTGCTTTCAAAGAAGACTACATAAAGCTCCATCGTCTACGAGTTTCCTTGTGCTGCCTGTGTTGGGTTCCTGTCATGCACAGCTGGACCCAGCAAGAGTCACGCAACAACAAGCTCTCTTTATGACTTCAGATTAATTGCGGGAGGCAGCAGAAATTTCTAAAAACCCTCCAGGCTCTGTCGGGTGTATCCAGCTTAGGAGTTCTGAAATAGCATAAATAGAGCAGCTTTTCTGTCCCCAGGATTTCCTGTCCCAGCTTTAGTCAAAACCTTCATATCTTCCCGGAAGGGTCATCTGCGGAGCTCCTCTGCCAGGCTCCTTGGGCTGTCCCTCTGGCTAGTGAGGCTACTTCTGCTGCAGCAGAGATGGCTGTGATCCCCGCTGCTGCCAGCAGTTCAGCCTCGGCTTGAGTCCCGTGATGGGTGCTTTGGCTACTAATGTCTCTGGATGAAGATGCTACAGCCTATGATAGGATCCAGTGTTGTTTGGAGCCAGTTTTGCATCCATCTGTGTTAGACTGTATATTTGAGCTGGGAACTATTGTCTTTGTTCTTGTGGTCATTTTTTTTAGTAGGGTAGTCACGCAGGTAGAGGTGGTAGCCCCTGCTCGGGCAGGAGGGTGGCTCTGGCTGCAGTTCTGCACTCCTGACAGCCTGAGAGCTGCTCTGTGCATATCAGTGGCATCCAAAGTCTAAACGTATTAGTTGCATGACAGCATTCCTCATGGGAACTTCATCTTAGGGATAGTAGCAATAATAATTTGGCACAACAGATGACAAACTTATTTTGCAAAATGAATAGTTTTTTGTTTTTAGAGTATCTCTTGGTTTGTCCCTAGAACCTTCCCAGTTTCTCCCCACCTCTCTTCCCTGCCACAGCTGGTGGTGTCAGCATCCATGGGCTCCCAAAACAGAGCTTGTAACACTCAGATTATCTCCCACAGATCATCACTTCAGGTTAGCAATGTGCAGTGTGTAACTGTCTATTTGCTCTCTAAACCTCAGCCTACACCAGTGCAAGGCTGATGGAGTTTACAGCCAGGTACGAGCTGCCACAGGTACCTTCTGCAGCTGGAACTGCCAGATTTCAGAGTCCTATCCATGCAGACCTAACCTCCCTAGGGTCCTTGGGTGAAGTACATGCCAGCTAGTTTGATTTCAGTGCCAATCCTTTGCTAACAAAGGACACAGTGTTAGGATCCTGCAGCAATTTCCCAGATATTGGTTTCCTCTTAGCTTTACCTCCTCCAGACTCCTCATGCTTTAAAAAATGGTCCCTGTCTATTCCAGGTGCACAACATAGAGCTTCGGATAAGCTGAGCAGCATGTGAAATGGTCCTGCTCACCTTGTGAGGTTGAAACTAATGACAGTAAGAAGTAACTCATCAAATGGCAAAAAAAATTACGATATTCTCAGCTATCAAAAGCTTTTCTGCACTTCTCCAAAATGGGACAGATGATGGCTGTTGGTTCCCAGCTTCTCCAATCTCCACAACTCCTGAGAGAGCCCCACACAACTGTTCTCTCTGATTTTCTTTTACTTGAAAACTGTGGTGGTGACTAACTTCTCACAAATGCCCTAATGGTAAATTAAACAGCACTGCATAAGATTAGAAGTTGTATTTTTTTCCTGGGTTTGCATTCTTAGAGGTAGGATGGGACATGTTTTGGTTCAAATGTCTTATCCGAAGTGGTAGAACTAAGGCACATTAGAAGTAAGTTGATCATCAATCATATAATTACATTGGCCATTACTGGTGCATGCACAGTAAGTTTCATTCCTAAGTTTTTTGCAAAAATGCAATCATTTCTGTGAAAGTCAGGGAAACAAAAATGAAATGAGAAAGACAAGATTTGACCTGTGTTGCCATTTTCTTCTAAGGAAGAAGGAGAGGACCCAAAACTTAAACCCAGCAGGTAGGGTGAGACTTGCCATTAGAAAACCATCCGAGACTTGGTTTCTCCACCTTGGAAGGTGGGATTTGGATCTTCAGATCCTCCAGACTCAATCCTTTGAACATCAATAGTTTTGCCGGGGAGAATTTTCCCTTGGGGAATTCAGATTGGTAGGAAGCTGAATAGAAACATTTATCAAAATAATCTCAAGGAAGGAGTCCCTCTGGATGAGAGCACAGTTCACACTATGAGAATGAGTCTGAAGCAAGGGATCAGATTAAAAATAGGCAAATAAATCAGTAATTTGAAATGTGCAAGAAGTGCTATCAGAAAGGACTGTCTCATAGTGTTAAAAGCCTGCTTGAAAAGCTTGCTTAATCTTCAGACATTAACGTATCACTGAGACTACAATAGAACAAATGGCACCAGCCTGCGAGATGTGTATCTGTCAGGAGGTCTGATGAACTCTGCGGGTGAGATCCATTTATAGAGCCCGTACCTGTCTGGCTCTGTTTATTTCCTAGCAGAGCTGCTGGAGCATTTCAGCATCGCCCAAGTGACCTGCCAAGTTTCAGCCAGATGTCAGCATGTTACACTCAGCTGTAGGCTTGAGTGTTACTGGTTCCTGAATTTCTGGCTCTCTAAATACCACCTCCTTCTTCTTCCAACCCCGGCAGACAAGGCTCGGATGCCAACAGTGAATCTCAGTAATTAAGGAGTTCATCTTTGGTCTTACCACTCACATTTCAGTTTGGAAAGGAGCCTTGGCTAGAAGGTTACGCAGCATGTTACAGCCAAAATCAACAAACTGCGCTTCAGTCCTAACCCTGCCACTGACTTGCAGTGACCAGGCTCACAAAGGTCCTTCAGCTGCCGATTCTTGGGTGCCGATGCCCCACTTGAGGACCCTACTCCTGATTTTTGGAAGCACTGAGACCTTCGTACTCTGGGATGGAGAGGCAGTGTAGGAAAGGGTCTATGAACGCCCACCCTCTGTGCAGAGGGTTCTAGTGACTCCCCCAATGACACCCCTCCCCATCATCATTTCCTGTGACTTAGTTTCCCATCAGAATCCAAACACTGCTATTACTGCTCATCTTGGGAAAGCGCTTTGAAAGCTTCTGATAAAAAACAGAATTTGAGTAAGATATGTTACAGGTATCAAGAAAGTAAAATGTAGTTTATGGAGAGGGAGTGAGGGAGACCATGTTTCCAGTAAGGGCTCAAAAATGAAAGCAGTTGTTACTAATTTTTTCCTGGCTGAATAATAATATGCGACCTGAGGATGAAAAGACCTTCGTGCACAAGGATGTGATACACATACAATGAATGGTAATAAACACGTCTCACTGCAAAGGCATGCAGGAAATACTGCCATGCAAACCAAAGAAGAAATGTAGAAAGAACTAAAAAAGCTAAGGATGATTTGGATTTTGAGAAAGACTTCATGCCTGAGCTCTGTCTCTGCTTAGAATTGGGTGCTGACAAAATTGCCATTTCCACTTGTCAATTTTAGCTTTGAAACCCACTCACATCTCATAGGCTTTGGAAAAATCTTCCCATTTTTTTATAAATAGCTTCCTTTTTTATCATTTCACGATCAACTGAAACGAATGGGTCAGTGTGGTGCTGGTGCAAGGCATGCAGCCAAAGCGGGCTAATGGCACCACCTGCTTGTGGTTCAAAGGCTGAGTGTCTCCTGTGCAGAGCCTGGCATTGCTGTAAAAGTGTTTGAAACTCTCGGGGGCGGGATAGTGGTCAAAGGAATGGGTAGGTAGCTGTATAAAAGCTGCAAATTTCACCTGCCTATTTCTACTCAGAGTAAGTTAGTGCCATTTCTGTTGGGGGAGAGGAGGGGAAAGGGAGAAAACGTACAGTGTTGGTTGCAATCTAAGTGTGTATTTTCCCCTTCACCTGCAAACTTCAAACTATGAGGATCAGAACCCATGAGAAGGTGTGTATGGACAGCAGCACCACCGCATTCAGTGTACTGGTCATATTGGGAAGAATTTAATCTGGTCATTTAATCCATACTGATAGGATCTCTCCTGACATTCACAAGAATTATTTCTCCCTCCTCAGTGTTTTTGTGTCCTAAATAGTCAGTGTTTGGGAGCTGAAAGGGCAGAATTTAGTGCCTTTCCTGAGCTCTTGAGTTTATCCCTCAGCCAGTACAGCCACTCACCAGGGGCAGCGAAAGCTCTGGTAATTATTGAAGAGCAATTTTTTTTTCTTAGGATTTTTATGTTAGAAGAATTTATTTGTACGAGTGTCTCTGGTCTCTGCAACTCAGCCATGCGCATTCTCCAGTTGTCTCTGTAGTCTTCCGCATTAAAAAAGATGAAAGGTTTTTAATCCAATTGCTCAAGACCTTTGAAATTGTTTTCATTAATACCCATTTAATTCAAATGCTTGGTAACAGCCTAGAAAATCCTTTTATTACAAATGCCATACCTTACTCCCTCAGTAGATAAGTAACCAATTAGGTTTTCCCCAAAGTATTCAGGCTCTCCAATAATAAAGCTCTGCAGCAAATCTAACCTGGCACTACGGATATTTTAGGGTTAGGAAAAGGGCAAAACAAATCAGATTTTTAAAATCCCAAAAACAAGCAAAACGGAGCAAAAGCCATTTTTCCCTTTGTAGGTCATCTTATCGAGACATCTCCATTTCAGAGGTGGATACTGAATGGGGACATTAAAAAAAAAAATAAAATAAAAATCCCTGGCAAGAGCAAAGCCAGAAGTGCGCATCTTGTTGCTGCCAGAGCACTTCAAAGGAGCAGATAAAAACCTTGCGGATAAAGAGAAACCCGCCAGGACGGAAAGGCCACGCTATTGATGGCGGGCATTAAAATGCTCGCACTGATTTAGGGGGCGAGTACATCAACCCTGAGGCGTAAAGGCCCGGGGGTGCTTCGCTGCCGGAGGGGCC
>NW_009594187.1:0-261 GCF_000690535.1 Cariama cristata | reverse complement strand
TAGGAATAATCCCATGCACCAGTACAGGCTGGGGGCTGACCTGCTGGAGAGCAGCCTGGTGGAGAAGGACCTGGGAGTCCTGTGTGACAACAAGTTGGCAATGAGCCAGCAATGTGCCTTCATGGCCAAGATCAATGGTATCTTGGGGTGCATGAGGAAGAGTGTGGCCAGCAGGTGGATGGCCACACTACTCTGCCATGGTGAGATCGCATCTGGAGTTCTATGTCCAGCTCTGGGGTCCCCAGTTCAAGACAGACCAGG
>NW_009594186.1:0-1493 GCF_000690535.1 Cariama cristata | reverse complement strand
GCTGTCTCTTCTCGTCTGGTGGTGTCTCAGCTGAGCGTCCCAACACCTCATTACCCCAAGGCATGAACCCTGCAAGGGCTGGGCAAGGACTTGCCACCAGAGATGACTCAAAGGCGGACACAGCCAGGACAGGGAGGTGGGATGTGAGGAGTGCCCCGCTTGCCAGCTCTGCTGGTCCGGGCAGCAGCGAGGAGCCAGCATGGCTCTTCCTCCTCCTCACGCTGGTTCTTCTCAGGGTCTGCTCTTGTGTGCACCCACATTGGTGTGAAAGAGCCCTTCCAGGTGAGACACGTTGCTATTGAAGACTTGGCTATGGTGAGGTTGAAGCTGAGCCCATATATGGACCTGAAATGCGCTGGGAGCGTCAGCCTTTCTGCAAACACACACTGCTGTACCAGACTATCGCTTTGACTGTTTGTGTTTATCATTGCCCATAGAACCCAGAAACTCATTCGAATGCAGACTGAAAAAGGGAACCTGCATTTCTAGGTGGTGCACGTACCCTGCAATACGTATTGGAAGATGTTCGATTTTTCAGGATTGCTGCAGAAGGTAAGGTGTAGATTCCTGGCTGAGGAAAGAGTTTCTTCCTTTGTCCACATAGCTGTTAAAATTTGTTTTCTGGCCAATGTTCATTAAATAATCTCTTCGTTTATGCATTGCGGGAGAGGCACAAGAAGGAAGGGCAAACCCCTTGTGGGTTTGGATGTGCCCTGAGTTGGGCTGAAGGAGCCCAAGATCACAACGTGCCCCCACTATTCTCCTTCAGCCCAAGGAGGCTTAGCACTGTCAATAGAGAAAGCTCAGCTGAGTTGTCCAAATGAGAAGGCTGTCCTTGGGTAGTGTGAGGCACGGGAGCCTCTTCCCAGCGTCTCTGAAGAGACTTTGAGTCAAGGCTGTGACCACCAAGGAAAGCACAGGTCAAAGCCAACTGAAATGGTGGGAGTTTCTCTGTGTGAAGTTGGGTCTTATCTCCCTGCACTTGCCTGTGAGAGCAGGGGAGGTGGGAGAGAGTGGGAGGAAGAGACAAGTAACTTACAACAGGTGACGTGCTCATATGCTTTCTTTGTATAGCTACTGGCGTTGAAAGCCTGAACGCTGTGAGCAGGACGTCCCCCTCGCTTCTGGCTCCTGGAACCATCTCCTGACGTCCTCTCCCCTCCCTGCCTCTGCCGTCCCCAGGTAGAGCAGGAGTGGAAGCACTGCTCGTGATGGCTGCTGGGGGCTGGAGACATCTCGTCACGGGCCTGGTGTCCTTTGGGCAGAGGCTGTTTTTCCCGGCTTGAATAAAGACAATCAGTTTGGCATTGCAGCGGGTGGGACATGTGGCCATTGCCTTGTGACGGAGGGTGTGCTGGGCCTGCTGGCCCTGGGGCGGGGTGGGGGCGGGAGAGGCACCGGGGGATGCCGGGGGTCAGCACTGGGGCTGTCCCCGGGGATGCTCAGGGTGTTTGGTGTGCGTGTGATGGAGCCGATGGGCTCCCTCCTGGGGA
>NW_009594185.1:3987-46168 GCF_000690535.1 Cariama cristata | reverse complement strand
TATATATATTTTTATGTACAGTTTTAAAGTTCAAACCAGAGGGACTAATTTGTAAGTCACTATAACAGAGCAATCTTTGTTGGTACCATTGCTTGACACATTTCCAACATTTTTGCTATTAAGCTGGAGAGCCTTTCTTATGATTTCCTTCTTTAATTCACAAGTGTGTTATTAGGTCTCACAAATACTTGGAAAAAAAACCCCAATATCTAATTGGGAAAGCCCAAAATCCAACATTAGGTTGTGTTATCTGGATATAGCCTTCAGTATGGGAAGATACTGCCTTTCCCTTCTCTCCTACAAGTCCTGGTAATCTAACATGCAGAAAATCACTCTTATATAATGGATTGTTGTTGATTTGAGTGTTTTTAATTTTTTCCTTACCGTTTCCTCTCAGGAAACCTCAATTACAATTTCATGTCTTCCATCCCCATCCTATGACTCTTCCTGCAGAAAATTCCAATAGTGCATGATAGATGGGAAACCTTATCTGTGGATTAAAAAGCTTCTCTGGTGATATTCCTTCAATGAGGCATCAAGTCTTTTTATTGATGAATTATCAAAAATGTAATATGATATTTCACCCTTAGAAGAGGTCACTTGTTTAGCATATATAAAATAGAGCTTCTCATGTATCAGGAATGTGTGGCCAGCAGGACCAGGGCAGTGATCGTCCCCCTGTACTCGGCACTGTTGAGGCCGGACCTCGAGTGCTGTTCTCAGTTTTGGGCCCCGCACTTCAAGAAAAACCTTGAGGTGCTGGAGTGAGTCCAGAGAAGGGCAACGAAGGTGGTGAAGGGTCTGGAGCACAAGTCTTATGAGGGAACTGGGGTTGTTTAACCTGGAGAAGAGGAGGCTGAGGGGAGACCTGATCGCTCTCTACAACGATCTGAAAGGAGGGTGTAGTGAGGTGAGTGTCAGTCCCTTTTCCCAGGTAACAAGTGATAGGATGAGAAGAAAATGTCTCAAATTGCACCATGGGAGGTTTAGACTGGATATTAGGAAAAAATTCTTCACCAAGAGGGTTACCAAGCACTGAACATTTTGTCAGCTTCCCTCTGAGGCTTTTCCATAATGTGAAACAAAGCATAGTGGGAGGGCACAAATAGATTAATTTTAAAAATGCACTGGTGATCTGAGCTAACATGCTAATGTGAATGCAACTGATGTTAAACAAACCATGGTTTAGGGTAAATGGGTCAGTTGGAACCCATTAGACACAACAGGTGTAATGTCATTTTAAGCAAATTCAATAATGTGCAGAATAGAGCAAGTGGGAGTTAACTTGTCTACTTTTCACCTGACTTTCATACCTTCCACTTGAAAAAGTGGTCTACTGACTGAATGTTCTTCTGATCAAAAACTAGAGGAATACTTGATATAGTGTTAAAAGTAGTTATTCCAAAATTGTGATATTGTTTCTTCCAAATCATTCTAAGTTTGTTATTAATTCAGTGTTTATTTCTATGCTTACAAATAGTTATATTAGGTATAAAGAGGAAGAAAGGAGAAAGGAATTGGTTTCTGTGTTCATGGTATTATGATGTCTTGCCAAGCCACAAATTCCAATTTTTTGGTGGCTGTGAATCAAGCTTTTCTAAAAACCTATGAATGGATAACTTGGAGCATGAACAAAGACTCACCAGTAGGTAACTTACTGGAGTTCTGAAGAATAGCTATGGATTAAGTTCTAAGATTTTTTTATCTCTAGCTGTATTACCCATTAACAGAGCATTTCAGCTACCTAAATTTCCCTCAACATGCTTGGTTTCATACCTATTCAAGTCAATGACAGAGCTCCCACTGGAGAGTCAGAATCAGCTTCCTAAAGAATGGAATCACATTTTTGAGAAATTCTGCCTCTATGACTAATTCTGATGTTTGATGCCTTTCTGCAGTTATTTGATAAAAAAGAGATGTTCATAGCAATTTGAGCCTCAGAAAATATTAAATATTAGATTATAGGAGATCTATTCTATCTGATCTACACTTCTTACTGCTAGAGAAAGGGAAAATAAAATTCACTGTGACAACGAATATTTCTCATATTCTGAGACCAACAACAACCAACAAGTTTGACAATACCACATCTCTAAATATGAACTGTTTCCTAGTCTAAGTGATTAGAAAAAGCTAGAAGTGTTTTCTGTAGTCAAAAGTACCTCATATCCAGTTAGCAAACTGTGGAAATAAAATTATCTAGTGGATTCAATAAAAATTGATTTGTTATTTTCCATTTGCATTCATTTCTTATTATGTCTAGTACATGTATATGCCTTGCAAATTGGTCTATATATTTGGCAATACTATTATTTCTATGCTAAACACCTGGTGAAATGTCTGTACTATTTACTATAATCCAATTATTTATCTGATAGGCTGACAAGTGCAGTAAACATTTTCTCCCAGTATGGACTGAAGCTTTCAAAAAATTACTGACTATGATGGACCTAAACCATAAGGACATTTTCTTATTGGTGTTCACCTATGGTAAACTAATTTCTGATTATACGTTGATTTTTCCATGGTTCTCTATAGCACTACAGGGGGTTGATTTTCTCGTTTACTTTCTGAGTAGGAGATACCACTGAATGGAACAGTTAATAGTACTAACATCATGGGTGAACTCCCATGTCTTCAAGCATTTGACAAGAACACAACTGCATCACTCAATGACATAAGATCAAACATTGATTTAGTGAGCAGGATGGCTGTTGGAGATGGATAGCAAGTTTGGTTCAACACAGACACGCATGCACGCTCGTGCCTATTCTGGACAAAACAAACTTACACTAGTCATTCTCTAGTCCAGCTGTTACTGGCATCATGGACTCAGGGGAATAGGACACTCCTTCATCTAACTGGTCAAGGTGTCTAAGTCCTAGCTGGAAGTCTGGCTTCATGTGTGAAGATTCTACCTTTGACTCAGTCTTCAGCCTTTGGTGCAGTGTTGAAAGTTCAGTTATATGTTTCCCTCACCCTCTGTGGGATTACTGTTTTTTATTTCATTTTATATTTCCATTTATTACTTTCAAAATTAGGTGCTCTGCATAAGCTGCCACGGCCGTCTTTGATCAGTAGAGCCAAGGCCAAACTGTCTGACTTTCTCTACATCTAAAGCCATTTAGTGATCAGTGCCTGGGTCACTATCACCTTCTGGTATCCTGCTCTAAATGCTGTTTAAGGATATAAAGCTCTTAAGAGTTCACCTCTGTTTCTGTGTTTCTTTGTGAGAAAGAAGTAGTTTTTGTCTGAGCTTTCACTAAGCCTCCTCCATATGAATTACCTGTGCTTAGGTTGTTTTTCAAGGGCATACCAAATTCACCTATTGAGTTAGTGTTGGGCAGATGTAGTCAAAATCTTACATACCTGAATGGTTCTTTTGTATAGGCTTCACCCCGGATATATTAATGATTGTTCTGAGGGAAAATATTTTCAAACACCTTGCAGAAAATTTAGAGTCAGATCTCTGACTGTGTTCAAAAAGGTAAATGAATGTAGAAATAATTTTGTTTCTTAATATTTCAGTCAAGCAAGTTATGCAAACTCTTTAATTGACTGGTTAAACTGAAAAAAAAAAAAAAAAAACACCCCAAAACCCAACATCCCCTAAAAAACCCCGTCTTTTCGCCCCAAAACCCAACATCCCCTAAAAAACCCTGTCTTTTTACTGGTGCTTGTCTAATGAATGGGCTGTTCCAGAAATTCACTGCTGTAACAATTAAAGGTGTTTATATACATGTTATTTGTTTTGTGTGTGTGAAAAAATATTTTTCATTTTTCCAGTAATAATTACTTCCTTGTTTGTTCATATTAGGATCATAGAATAATTCAGGTTGGGACCTCAGGATATCTAAAGCCAGTCATCCGCTCCAAGCAGGGCCACGTGTGAGATCACAACAGGATGCCCAGGGCTTTGTCCACCTCGGTCTTGAAAACCTCTGAAGATCCAAAGATGGAGACTACACAGCCTCTCTGGGCAACCTGCTCCACTAGCTTCCTGTCCTCATTGGGAAAAGACTTTTCTCTTTATAACCAACCTGAACCTGTCTGGTTTCAGTCTCAGGCACACACTCCAGTGCCCATACCATCTTGGTGACCATTTGCTGAACTTTCCTGTTTTTTATCTTGTATTATGGGCTCCAAAGTGGATGTAGTATCTAGATGAGGTCTAATGAGTGCTGAGTGAGGGGGATAATCAATCACTTCCCTCGATCTACTGGTTGTGCCTGTCTTGTCCTCAAAACTTTTCATAGGAACATATTTTTTGTGCCAAGATCACTAAAATATTACATAAAATAATTTCCTTAGTAAATCATTGTGGAACTCTGTTCCCTTAGACACTAACTTCTTGCAAACAGGAAAATGTAAATTCATATTTTTCTAGAGTACTTCTTAGGTATTGTTTTAATCAACAGTTTGCTGGAATAGAGCATATTTGTAATAAACTTCCAACCAATTACTTGAAATACTTTTTCTGAAATTCAGGAGTGAATGGTATTACAAATGAGAAATAGGAATAGAATGCAAATATGATGTTAAAGTCACAGTTATTCCCATTACCTGGAATACCTTTTTTGTGCACAACAATGTTCAGAACAGGTTTTTACAGTCAGGCAATTGTTAACATCTTTTAAATAGCAGCAACAATTTATTTTGCATGTTGTTTCATAATAATATTGCAGAGTTATAAAACCCAAGTATTTTATGTTTTGTGAAGTCATGAAGTCTAGAAAACCTCCTCATCAATGCTGATAACAATAAAAAGTTGTAAATTTTGATGAATTGTTCCTGCATTAAAGTAACATCTATTTAAATTTGTATTGAGTGTAACCATGCTTTAGCTGTCATAACTAGTTTGTTAACCACATCCAGCAGATCTTTCCTTTTACACTGTTACTCTTCTAAAAAAGTGCTTGCTGAGATTTATTGAGATAAATTGACATTAGTATGTTGAAATTGCTCCTTTAATTATATGCTTTATAATGAAGAAAATATATATTCCATGAGGGATTAAAAAGAAAAAATAGAGATTAATGTATGATGCTAATACAAAGACAAGTTAACATAACAAATTCAGAAATGCACCTCATGATAAGACCCAATAATTAATCTTAAATATTCCAGTTGTCTGTTAATGCAACTTGTGGTAGCACCTGAGATCAAATCTTACTTAGTATTCCTTGGCAGTCTTTCATGAGTTCTTTGCTGCTTTTTTTTTTAAAAAAAAAGGTGAATCTAAGATTGTCTAGATTACTGTGAAAAACAGCTGCAATGTCAGTGTTACTAAAACAATGATCTGGAAGAGGTATAAACAGAGATCAAATTTATATGAGATACTCTATTTCCAATGGCATATATTGCATTGTGACTACCTTTGGGATATGCAATCCTACTGTTATCTTAAAACTGTTCCTGGGAGATGGGCAGAAGAGTCAAATACAGCGTGACTTTTACTGATTCATACACACTTTTCATGAGCTACTTTAAACAACCAGTTAACAAATTCTTTAAATCACCCTGGAAAGTATTATGGATGCATTTGTGGCTCCACTCTGACAACTTTAGCTCGCCATATAACTAGAGGTCTAGATACAACAGATTAAGTGAATATAGGCTTCCCAGCTATGACTTCAATCTTGTGTGTGTCTACATGATTGATGGGTAAGTTATTTAAAGTTAAGCACATTGAATGCCTTTAGGCTTTTGTCTCTGAAAAAGAGGTAGGTATTGATTACCAACCTCCCATTTCCTAAGAGAGCGCTCTAACAGGGATGCTTGTAAAGGGAGTAACACCAGTTCCTGTGTAGTCAGAGATTCCCAAATGTCTTTGCAGCAGAATATAATTTGCAATGTGCTTTACATAACCTGTGGAATACATGATTATACAAATGCTGAATAAACTATAACCACACTGTAGACCTAAACCCCTGGTTAGATAATTCCCAGGCAGGGAACTAGCAAAAGGTGGCTTTTTAATAGAGAATATGTTACTTGTGTTTAATCTATCTCCACATTAACACAAACTATTCAGGTAGTTTTAAGTCTGCAGCAAGTAGGAAGAAATATTGAGTGTTGACTGGGCATGTCAGGCATGGAAACTGAATGGAAGAAGTTTGCCTTGCATATCACCTGGGAGCCTGCAGAGTGGCTGATGGACAGGGCTTATAACATCACAGACCAACACATGAACATGGACTTCTTTGTGGTGAAAAGTAAGGTCTGATCAAGTCTTACTTCACTATGACTTTATTTATTTGTTGTAGACATTAGGTAATTGATCATATTAACAGCTGTTTATAATAAAGATAGACTGTACATAAGTGCACTCTAATTGAGTTTTTCAGAGTCATTGTGGGTATTTATGTCAAGTATCTGTGGAATAAAATATTAGATTCTTCAGCTATAGCTTTTCTTCATTAGAATTTCAGTGTAAGGAAGCAAGCTGTGAGAGATGATGTTCTTAACTTCAGTCTTTAATCCTATTTTTTTCTTAATTTAATCAGCTTGTAGAAAGTAGTTAGAAGAAATAGAAGTAGTAGAAGAAAAAGAGAAAGTCCAAAGTTTTTTTATTATTGTTACTACTGTTATTTTAAGAAATTTTATTCTTGGCCTTATGAGGATGGTATTGGTATGATTTAAAAGATATGAACTGTACAATGCAAAAAAAATGCAGTTTATAAATATTAATACCTCTGTTCAATTTTGAATAAAAGAAAAATTAAGCCAATAAGATATGAAATTACTTTGGCTGATAAGTATGAATAAGTACTCTGATGTGTTGACATAGTTTAATGGTCCCTAGCACTTATTCCTGATGAACCAGAATATGTCACCCTACCTTTTAAGCTACTTAGATATATCCTCCAGAATACAATATTTTCAAGATTAATTATTCTATGAAGACAGGCTGAGAGAGTTGAGGTTGTTCAACCTGGAGAAGAGAAGGCTCTGGGGAGACCTTAGAGCAGCCTTCCAGTACCTAAAAGGGGCCTACAAGAAAGCTGACAAGGACATGTAGTGAGAGGACAAGTGGTAATGGCTTTAAACTGGAAGAGGGAAGATTTAGATTAGAAATTAGGAAGAAATTCTTCACCTTGAGGGTGTTGAGCCGTGGGAACAGGTTGCCCAGAGAAGCTGTGGATGCCCCGTCCCTGGAATTGTTCAAGGCCAGGGTGGGGCTTTGATTAACCTGGTCTGGTGGAAGGTGTCCCTGCCCGTGGCAGAGGGATTGGAACTAGATGACCTTTAAGGTCCCTTCCCACCAAACCATTCTATGATTCTATGATATCGGGAGTATCCACTTCTCTTCCTTCCTTTACAATAGTTCCAAATCACCTACAAACAGGGTTTGGGGTATACAGTGAGATATGGAATGTATAATTAGGGTATGGAATGTTTTCAGACTTTGTCTTCTCTTAAAGTGTGGCAGATAAATACTGATTTCAATCACACTTCGTCTTTACTTATTTAACTGCCTAAATATATAAGCATATAGTCTAAAATACAAAACTAAACTTCTTCCATAGTCAGTGAAGAATTAGGTCTTTAAAAGGGTGCTTCATACTAAGGTTTTATTCATCTATCTGAGAATTGGGTAAAATGCCTTCTGCAGGTAAAACTCTCTCCAGTGACTGGAGAATTCAATCGAGTTGGGGCTAAATGTCTGCATTTGTATGCCTGAAATGGATGAAAATGAATTGCATCCTTAATCTGTTGGACTCTAACATATGGTTTTCATCTGTTTGTTTCAAACAATTGTTGTACTGTATGTTTTGGAATAGTTCTAAAAATATAAATTTAAGGTAACATTTCAATAGTTTAAGCAATATTTGCATGAAGTAGCAGTACATTAATATTGACTATACGGGTATTACTGCTTCTTTCTACTTTTCTCCATATTCACTTACTCCATAGTAATAAATGTAACATTATTGACAGGTGAGTATGTTATTAGCTGTTTCATTATATCATTAAGGACTGAATGAGTCAATATGTTGTTGCCTAGTCTGGTAGATTTTAATAGCATTAATTTAAGGCTTCGTAACCAGTCCTTTTTCATCATTATAAACAGATTGCTCCTCATCTTGGCAGATGAGCAATAAAACACATCTTTTTCTGGTTCTTTTATGTCCATAGGAGTTAATTATGAAAATTTTATTAGTATGGTAACTATGACGCTTATTTTAGGATTTCCTGTAGTATCTGTTAACAAGTCATCTGATAATCACCACTGATTTATATAATGTAGTAAAGGAGTTTTATGACTCCATTTCCTTCTTCTGGAGAAAGATATAAATTATTCCTTTCTTACTTCTATATTTTTCTTTTCTTTTCTTTTCTTTTTTTAAAATATCATTATGGAATACTGTTCTGAGTCATCAGTTGTACCAGATTTTATGATATTGCTTTCATAGACATACTCTACTACATCTGTTACTAGACTAGCCATGCAGACCAAACTACCTGAAATGGTTGAAAATCACTGAGCTATCATGATGTATCTAATTTTATGTCCTAATGCTGTTGTTCAAGATTTTCTTAAAATGAGCCTGCATTGTCAGAACTGCAAAGTAGATATAGCTTGAAACGTAGTGATGAGCGTATAGGTGGTTGCAGGTTTATCTTCTGTTCTTGATTCTGAGAATAAAATCAGTATTAGTGCCAAATAGAGTACAAGATATATTTTTTTAAGCACATGGTTTCCAATTCAGAAACTGTTCTTAATTAAAATGAAAATGCTTATTGTGCATAGGGTATAAAAGGGAGAAAGGAGCTTATTAACTTGAACTACTAAAGTCTTAGGATAATAGACCTTAGAAATTCTTAAGCAGCTATCTTTCATCTGATCAAAGATAGTAGACTTCTAGTGTATTGTTTCCTGCATCCAGAGACTGTGAGTCTTATAAGAACCTCAGTAACTCAGTGTTTTCCTAAAACTACAATACATTATACTTATGGTTCTGGAGGCCTTGATTTACCTTTGAAAAATAGAGACACATTCTTCTTTAAGAAGAAAATGTTAGTATGATCTAATCTTTAAATTCATCCGATATCCGTGCCTGGATCCAAACACCAGCTTCACTCTGGATTTTTCCAGGTCCTGGACTTCTCGTCAGCTAATTTGACTTGAAGTTCATTAATAGTTACACGCACATATGAAATACAGCCCTCCACTGTAGCTGGCCCCAGTCACTCGTTCTGTCTAGTAGCTGGATCTAGACAGTTGCTCTCCTCCAGTAGCTGTCACCCAAACCTTCAAACTCCTCGGCCGCACTCAGACCTCTTGTCCTACTTGTTGACTAGTTTGACTGTGAGTTCACTAGCAGCTTGCATGTGCAGGCTCAAAATGGGGAGGTCATGTCTGTAGATGATAAAATTAGGATTTAGTATGAAGCCAAGACAGACAGTGATGATGAAGTGTGAGTCTTAGTCAGGCAAGGAGTTAGGAAGTCAGCTCTGTGATGAAAATAGGTCTATGAAATTGTACAAAATGGCACAAATGGATAAAATACAGTCTTACTGCCAGAATGTGATGCCGTTTGCAAAGTTACTATAGTTAAAAAATATCATACATAAATCTGGTTATTAAGATTATCTTATGAAGATATTTTTTTAATGTACTACAAAAAAGCACTCAGATTAAAAATAACAATATAAACCATCCTCTGAAAAGACAAAGGCTTACTGAAATCATTAACAAAACTTACTAAAATCAACACCATCAGGACTGGTATTCTTAGCTTTGTCAGCTTACTGAGTAACTGTTGACAATTATGTCAAAGCCAGGGAAGTGGCAAGAATACAAACTCTGTTACAGGCAAAAGGGAAGAGATTATATACCAGGAAACAAATACGTACTGTTAACCTAAGTAAAATCTAAGTAAATCCATCTCATCAAAATTCTACAGTTGTCACTTTTCCTGTTACTGTAGTACTGACACTCACCATACAGATTAATGGAGAAAAATCTCACAGTCAAAATTCTTGTACAAGAGGACTTATAAGTATCTACCCCATTTCTTTTGTGTTATGCTTCCTCTTCCAAGGTCATTCTGAGTGCTAAATTTAATGATGACACTTTTTGTCAAGCAGTGAGCTGGTGGGTGTCACAGTGACTCCTCAGCATCCTGGTTTGCTTGATGGGGAGAGCATAGTGCTGGTGAAGGTCCCGGTCCCTTACTTTTAGGTACACATGAGCTTGTTTTTATATACTTAGTTATCACAGTCTGCTCATCTCTTTGTGGTTCCTAGCTAAACTGTGAAAGCCCAGACATTTCCTGGGATCCCATAATGCAAAGCCTGTAGCCTTTACTAATAAATGGGGGAAAAAAATCTAATTTAGTGGGTGACAGTGTTTGATCTTCTTTTATCAAGGATGCCATTAGAATATTAACTTTATGTAACTTGTTATGAAGTACAGAAAGATTTAGGTGACAAATATATAGACTTTAAAAATTTTAAAATATTCTCATAAAAGCATATTTTTAAATATTTTTAAAAGCAAAAAATGTTCTGTTTTAAGAAAAACATATGGGCATATTCACCATTGTCCATAGTTTCTGGAAGTTAAATCCCTCAGGTAATAAAACCCTCAGGATGTGGCATACTCATGCAGCTAATACACAGGGCACTGTTTTTAAGAGTTCAGTTTAACAGTGGGAGAATTGTATGATTCAACCTGAGAAGAGATAAAGGCAAAAAGACTGACATTTGAGGAGTATAATCAGAGAGACTGGGAAGTGGAAAGAATTGCAGCCGACCATAACTGTGATCTGGCTCTAAAAGAGTTTAAGAATCCTTTGTCTATAGAAAATTACTCAGTCAGTCAAGTCTTCAGGGATTAGAGTAATGTATCAAATTAAATTTGCTTTTTTTAAAAGGTTTCAACCCTTCCTTCATGTCTGGACAGTTAAATCTCAGCATGGCACTAAATGTTCTTCTGGTATTACAAAATGAATTGGATCTCTTTAAAGGAGCTGCTAGACTTTTATTTTGGTTTGACAGAATAGTTATATCATTAAATGAGCCGAGAGGATTTTATAGCTACTAAATTTAATTCTGGGTTGTTACTTGTTACCTTGCAACCCCCAGCTGCCTTAGACAAATTCTTGTGATTTGACACTTCATTCATTAGTATCATAACATTTTTCACATCATCTTTCAAAGAAATTTTTATTGTCATTTACACAAGATCCCAAAGTAAATGTTACTTTGATTCGCAAGCAATGAAGCAAGATGACACTGTGGCAATCATCTATTTGGACCCACAATGGAACACAACTCAATGTATTCTATTAATCAATATCTGTTCATACTAGAGCATTATATTTTAGGAAAAAAAAAATATTTTTTTTTTTTTTTAAATAATCAAGATGTCAGATGCATTATAGACCTTGGTGGATTCTTTATATGACTAGTCATTCTTGTATGAAAAACAAAGAGAAACTTCCCTCATTTTCATTTTATTTTCTTCCTCGGTGTCTAAACTCTCTACCAAGAGCTCTCAACCAATTTGCTTCTTCTAGTACGTACATATTATTCAGTGGTCATTCTTGCTTAACATTTATGCAAAAGACAAGCTTTTTTTTGCTTCTGGTTCTAACTGATTGTGCATGATATAAACAAGAGCTTCACAGATTTTTTTTGCTTAAACTCTGATTGGGAAAGCTCAGTTGTTTTCTAGCTCTACTGTTCTCCTCTTCCTCCTCCCATCTACAGGCAATCCCTCCTCCCATCTACAGGCAATACATATGTGTTTATATTTATATAGAAATATAGTGCACAATTAAAATAGAATTTAATTTTTAAGATTTATTTAGTTAACCTTTGAAATATCCTAAAGCCTGTGTCATTATAAGCTTATGTGCAAAAATATAATTTCTGTTCCGAAGAAACAGCAAATTCTGCTTGTCTACTTATTGCACCTCCAAATCAGGTTCTCTGTACTTCTTTCCTCTCTCCTCTTCCTTAGAGAAGATATGACTTATTCTGTCACAGAGTGTTTCAATATGTCAGGAGTGTCTTGTATTTACATAGTTATACTTTTGTCATGAAAATATGGCTTCAGCTGTCATGTGATCTGCTTTATACCTTGCTATATTACATTTTCTCTGAATTGTATACCTTTACTCAGAATTGAGAATATTTGTTTTCATTTTGTCTCAGCAGCTCTGGTTCTTTCCAAAACTGCTTAGAGGCTAGCAATGGCCTTCTACTGTTTTTCCCAGTCCAAGCATCCTCTTAATATCTCGTGTACCAACAACAAGTGGTTTGGTTGGTTGGTTTGGTTGTTTTTTGTTTGGTTGGGTTTTTTAATTGGGGTGCTGGACAAAAGTAGCAGGGGATATTACATTGGCATAAATATGTGTTTTATTCTCTAAGATTTTGCTGATACATTATGAATAGAAAAATATTTACCATCACCATTTCCTCAAGTGTTTTAGTATTTTCTTAAGGTCCTATATATCATTTATATTCTACTGTATAGCTATTTGTTAATACTGTAAATCTAAAATAGGTGTCCATAATCTGCTGAATGTGTATGATCCCCATTCTGATTCTCCCAAGGTGATGGAGTCCATTTCAGTTTGTTTCTTTTTTCTTATGTGACCAGCATTATATCAGCTCATGTCAGCTGTCAGTTATGGAACTTCATGCATTGCTTCTGCTGATTGTTTAACTTCTGAGTCACCCTTTTATAGTACTGTGATATTCTAGTGGATATGGTCCACTAGGGTGTTTGACTCATTTTGCTTTTTTTTTAACTCAATGATTTCTTTTTACTCAATGATTTCTTTTTAACTCAACGAATTTTTTGCTTGGAAAAGGATTAATTCTGTGTTTGCCAGTAGTTTCACTAACATGGATCTTTAATAAATTTTTGTTTTAGAATATATCCTGTCTTCTTTGTTTGCAGATGAATGACACTTATTAGCTCAAACAGAAATATTCTCTTTCCTCTCCTCTCCTCTCCTCTCCTCTCCTCTCCTCTCCTCTCCTCTCCTCTCCTCTCCAGAATATTCCATTCCATTCTAACATAGCATAAGGAGAAAAACTGATCCTTAGTGCCCAGATTAGAAATATATCTGTTCAGTAAAGGTTTTGTTCTGTTGCGGTTTTTTGTTTGTTTGTAGGTTTATTTGGGGCATTTGTCTTCTATTAACAGTACCTTCTGTCTTTTGATCAGTTTTTTGTCAAAATGTCATGCAATATCTACTTAAGCACTTTATAAAAGTTTGATATATTGTTATCAAACTGAGGTGAAACAAGGACTCTTGTATTTTCTATTGCTCCCACATACCTTGGGGGGAAAAAAAAAACCACCTTCTTGTAATTTTCTTTTCTTCGTTTAAGATCAGATTTTTTTTAATGCAAAAAATCCAAAAGTTACTTTTTCTCATTTTAAATCAATATATAAAACTTTCACAGAGAACTTGATATCTGTTGATTATTTAATCTGAAATTTTAATACAAAGATGAACAAATTCAAGCTGAAGACAGCTGTAGGCCCCTCTTTTTGTATATATGTATATGCATACAAATATATGAATCTACATGGTTAGATACAGACTTACAGAATGTGGGTTGTCTATATCCAACTTTAATGCCACATCAGAACAACAGTTCAACAGGTAGTCACAAGGTACTACAACCATATACTCCTACAGCCAAATGTAATGGTTTATCGATTTCTGAATCTTCAAATGTTTAGCAGTGGTACTTCTATCAAAATTAATTATAAACCAAAAATTTCATTCATTTGAATAGGAACTGTTAATCCAGAAGCATGTTGTGCATAACATTTGTAGAACATCATAGCTGGATAATTTTCTGAATTATGCCTTATGTTCAAGAATGTTTAAACGCATAAAAAGTAAGCCATGTTAGCAGCTCGCTGCAATAATGACAAAAATAAAATATAACATTTTAGGGTGAATTTTCAAAGAAACATATTGAAGTTGCTTATTTTGTACTTCAAAAATCTCATCAAAATTATCTACTACTGAGGAATGAAAGATTGGCACAGAATCAATAAGTATTCAGAGAATGAAAAGACCACAACAGTGGTGAATTCTTAAAAAAAAACATTTGGGCAGTATAACATATGTATGATTTGAATACCCATTAAAGACAAGAAATTAGAATCTTAAATATGCTTTTCAGAATTCACACTTTTTCTGTGGTTCTAGTATTCGACTGGTCAGACAGCGGGTACTCAGCTCATTGCTAAATAAGATTTCAGGAAAGAATAGGAACTTCTTTGGTTGTAAGATCCCTTATTGTGAGAGATGCCACAAACCAGAAGCATGACATTTTCAGCCTCTTATGTAGAATCTGTATCTGCAGGCATAACTGATGATCAGCAGAAAAATAGGTCATCCCAGACTGCCGCATCTAATACAGAGGACCAAAAAACAAGAGGACGTGATGCAATGTATTATAATTTTATGAGATGCAGGTGTAGATAGGGAAAGGAAAGAGAAGGGAAGAGTAAAATATATCAATCTTATGTCTGATGTATTCAAAGTGACATGTTAGTTTCGGGGTGTTGCTTGAGGGCTGTGTTATGTTCAGTCTGAGCCAGGGATTTGGATCATAAAGCTGAGCTTATTTAAGGTTAAATGAAGGCTACATCACCCAATGTATATTTATAACAATTTAGAAACTCAGGGTGAGAATTCTCCTCACATAATTTTAATATTAACAGCCTATGTTTTTTCAATTTCAACTGGTCACCTCCATCTCACTTCGAATTCCATTAAAATAACAGAGCCTTAGAATGTACCGTTCAACTCTTCCTAAAGATGAGTTGGATGAATTTTTCAAGTATCTATTTTGTTTCTGCAGTTTGAAGGAGAATATACATATTTTAACTTTATGCAGGTAACAGCTTAGCTGAGATGATAAATTTTATTTCTAATGGCTTCATTTAGGCAGAAAAATGATAATACATTTATGTCCACATAAATAATCTGTATAAGGATTACTCACTTAAGGTATGTAAGAGTGGTAAAGAACTGAGGACTTAATATACAGAAATTTGAAGACACGTAACAGATCATCAGATCCCTGACTTCACTACGGTACAGGGTTCCCTCGAGAGGCGAGGTACATTTTCTACTACATAAGGACAGACCTGAAGTTGGAAACCAACCGTTAAACTCCCATGCTATCTACCTTACCAGTTGAGAATATTATCTCCCCAAAACTGCATTTAAATTCTTCTTAAAAATCAAATAATTATCTATAAACATATGTATGATACTGGACTTTAAACACAAAAACTACATGGCAAACCACTTTTGAATTATTCTACTGTTATACCTTGATATTCCAAAAGCGCTTGCTTTTAGAAAAACAGTGATAACAAAAATACCAGAGAATTAAAGGCAGTTAACATTTCTGCTGAAGAAAATTCTTGCTTAAAAAAAAAGATATTAAATGACTAAGAAAAGGTTTGAATCGCATTCATTATTATTCATTAATCGCAAACACTGTGAAATAAAAGAAGTGGAAAAAAATCACCTTTAATTTTTTTATTTGACAACTTATTTTCTAAAATACTAGATTTTAGGATATTACTTCAATTTCATACAAAGCTAAACACCAGTTAATAACTTCACACAAAACAAAAATAGTTTCGATAAAATAAATTGTTTTAGAATTCTCCTGACGAAGTTATTGTCATTGCCGCTCCACTGTCATTAGATTAAATGGATTCTTAAAGAGATGTCCCAACAAAAAGGGCACCTGAATTTGTATACAGTTATTTGGCACACTTACATATGCCCCTATTGAATGTCTTTCTTTTTCCTTCAGTAATACACATCATATAATATGGATATAAAATCTATAAAACATACTATAACCTGAGTAACCTTAAAAATGCTATCATGTAAAGTGTTATGGACTGTTATTCCCACTTTTAGTGCTATTTCTTCAAACTTGTCTGCCAGAGGATCTCTGAGACATAAAAATTTTTACCCCTCCATAATTTTCTTCAGCTTCTATAGTGGTATTTTAGTGTAATTGATAATCAGTGTTGTGATGAATCTGTAGACAACGTTCAGTGCTCTAAAATGTATTTGCATATGTAAGGCTTATCAATTCAAATGGAACTTAAACACCTAACAGATTTTTGAGGGCCTAACCTTAACATTTTCTGATATTAACAAACCACAAGAAACGAACACTCTCGTTCTTTTGGACATGACCTACCACAGGAAACAACTCATGGCCATATCAGCAGAATGAACAAGGTGGACAGGAATTGTTTGTTCACAGGAATTGTTTGCTGTGTTTAAACACAATAGTCAGGGAACGTCAAAAGGCAACAGAAGGTGGAAAAAGAATACTCTTCTGGTTTATTTTTCCTGGACAAAGTGCAGTTAGGCTGGGGAACTCTTTTACAAAAAAATTACATAGTTCAAAGGAATGTTGTATTAGTTCGTGGAAAAGAAAACTATGATGGGTTACATAGACCCTTAACTAGCTGAGTTATAAGTGTTTGGAAGCTGAAGATTGTTAGGGAGCGGTATCATATGTGCTTTCCCTTTTCCTTATGCTCTTTCCAATAGATTGACTTTTGACTACTCTCAGAGATAAGATGTTGATCTAACCCAGTACCTTATGTTTTTATGTCCAAGAAAAACTGTACAGGCCAAGAATTGGAAATATCCAAGGCTTTAATATGATCTGAAGACTTCTGCAGAGTGTCAGAGGAGAATACTTGCTGAACAGGCTAGGATTCTGACTGAGGTGGTAAAAGTAAAAGCTTTGAAATTTTTAAGATTTACACCAAGAGAGTTTCAGGAGACTTCTCTAAACAGTAAGGGCTTAAAATTTACTTCCTTCATATAGGGCAAATATAGAGAAAATATGATTATAAATATTATACCCAAGATTTTTGTTCGAGAATGTCCTAATTCTGACTGAAAGATTGGCACATTGAGTGACAAGATCTCTAGAAAAAGCATAGGCATGTTCGAAAGATTTTTAGATTTTGGGTTATTTTTTTTCAGTCTCATTCTTAAAACAATTTTCAGCAGCTGTACTCTTTGGCTATCTGCTCAACTACAATAAGTTAAATTTGTCTTTTAAAATTTTGAGACACATACTTCATCTTTGCAAAATAGAATTAATCTTCTGCATGTACACAAGACAAAAACGTCACATTGTCTAAATATAATTTGAGTTTTCATGTTTATATCTTCTAGAGTTTTTCTAATCTACAAAGCTCTGTTCAGCATTTTCTGAAAACTCGAATTAAAAAATGTGTTTGTAATTCCCCGAAAATGTCTCATACATGCAAAAACACTGTTAGACTGGAATTTGTTGCACATCTTCAAGATTTGAAAATTCTTCTTGTTATTCTGCGTTATTGTTCCATTTCTATTTCTATACTGGTGAAGTTGGGTTTGATTATATGTCTTGTGCAAAATCTTATGGGAACTGGTTCTCCGTTCTGAAGTTCCTGACACAAGTTTCAATGCTCAAAGGATGAAAGAAATAAATTATTTGTTTTCTACAAAATACAGTTCAAAAGATCTAAGGACCTATCCCTAACCTAAATTATATTTTAACTGGACTGTTCTACTATATCTGTCTTTTGAGTAAGTACTAACATTTTATCTAGCAAGCAGTCCAAATTCCATTTTGTTCATCCCTCCTTCTGTCCATATTTCTGTCCCTTCCTTCTTTGTTTTGTCTGTACATCCCTCCATTCCACCTTTACTTCCTTTTTAGACATCCTAAAGAGCTGATATTAATAGGAATAATTATAATTTTGTGTAAAAAAGATATCGTTTGCAGAGAAATCTAATCACCATTCTCCCTCTCTTTTTTCAGTTCAGCCAAAGCAGAATGTTACTAGCATTAAGGACATTTATCAAGACAATCTGCAGTTGGTGCATTTTTATATCCTTTTCTGTTTCAGCTCAGCCAAGGAATAGAATTTGCTCAGAAAATATTAAAGCCCAATAAATCAAGCTAGACTCTTTTGCAATGTATTTCAGTATTTAATCCACTATCAGCAAGCTTATACACCATCCAATTTTCTCCCCCTTGACTGCTTCAACAGCAGAATTTACACAAAGCACAGAGCATAAATTTTACTCTTTTGACATTCTCCAGTAGATTTTGTGTCCAGGATTTTGCAGCCTGCTAAAACAATGGAGTTTACAGAGAAAACAATACTTCCTGTAGAGAATACAGAAACTGCCAATGCAGTCGTTTTTATTTTATCACCAAAGTAATTATTTTATTTTATTAGTTGTATTAGTTAGTAAGTCACCATTATAAGATTTGAGTGTGTGTTCATGCATATGTGAACAGAACTTCTATCTCTGTTTTCAGCAACATAGGGGAAATAAAATAATAAATACTCATGGACATATAAAATAAGACAGGTACAAGGACTACAACTATGAAAGTTCTTTGGCATCTATGCCAGGACATAGATGCAGTCAAGCTCATCTTCTTCAGGGCTGATTCCAAGACAGTATTTACAAAACATGTCTAATGTACTCTGATAGAACAGGTCATGAAATTTGTCTGTGAAAAGTATCTTTCAAAACACTGTTACTACGAGTCCCAAGTAATGGTACCATGCCCAGTACAACCTGAAAAAATGTGAAGGATACTGTGAAACAGCTATAAACGAGACTGACCATATGTCAGCATCCAGGAAAAGCAGCCAAACTTATGTCCCAGACATTAACTTGTATTAAACTATACACATAAAGGGACATAAAGGAATTGTATTCTGTTGCATTCTTTTTGGTGAGATATTTGTGTCACTCATCTGTACAGAACCAGCTTTCTGAGTTTTTTTTCCAAGATGCTGCTACTTTACATTCTGTAAGGAAAGCAGCTGTAGCACAGGGCAATCAGATTCTAGGATAGTTCACACTTTTTTTGCTTCTTTCATGATCCTGAAGTAATAAGACCAAAATGCTAATTAGACTTTAACTTCTGTTGTTCTGATAGAACATGAGCAAAAACCAGTAATGTTCATTTTGGTGTCTTAATAAAAAAATCCCTTGGCTTGCTGACAAAGTTTCTGGTGGTTTTGAGGCAGCTACACAATGTAACTGATGATAAGACAGTTCTAGCATGCCTCTTCCTCTGAAAACTGGTTTCTACCAAGGTTACATCTAGATACCTGTCTTGTTTGTACTATTTTATACAATGGCGCATTTTGCAATATTTAAATAAATAGTGGAGTGATTCCTGGAAAAATTTCTAAAATTTGTCTTCTAGTTTTGTACTGTTATGGTATAAGTGCATTGCTGTCTTTCACAGCTCAAATTTAAGATTGAAAATGCCCTCATGGTGAAAGTTTTGATCTTTCAAAAGACAAATAAACCCTATATATTATTGTTCTCTCCAAGTCTGGCAATTTTGTACTGGCACTACATAATTTTCCTCTGTAGCTGAAATGGTCAGTGCAATTTTATCAGTATTTAAGTAAAGTATCTTGTTTTCTTTCCAGAAATTATTAGCCTGCCAATGTGATAATGCATAATTAACAATTCAAATTATCATATTTAACTCCTTTCATGTGTTTGTAATTGTCATTGACTGTTTCAACACCTTAGTTTTAATTAAAAATAAACAACAATGAAAGTATGTAGCATTTTCAGATAAAATATTAATTAGTTTGTTATGAATGACAATATCCAGTGGGAAATAAAAAATTTACTAAGCTGCCCTAATTGCTCTACAGAGACTCTGTAAAAAAATTAAGTTTCACAAAAGTCATTCCAGTTATTAAAAAAAAAAAAGCAGCATCTATTGAATTAGTTTATTCAGTGTCGCATTTTTTAGCAGTCTAGCAGAAAGTAATGGGATCATTAAAACTAAATTCTCCCCTCCTGTCTGCACAATGAAGCACTTACTATCTATTCTGCTCTTCTTCCTTGCAAAGAACTCTCATTGCTGGCATTGGTATTTCTACATATGCAGGAAGATCAGAATAACCCTACGAATCTGTTCTGTTCACGTGAAAGAGGAAAATTTATTCATAAGACTCTAACAAAAGCTTGGGACTGCATTTTTCTTTTAGCTACTGAATGGAGTGCCAGTTGATGCCTGTGGGAGATTCACACAAAGATCGAGAATAAACAGTGAGGACTGTATGTCCCTAATTTCCATGACAAAAATTTTTCACTTTTATCTGCCTTGGAGGTTTTTAGTGTGGACCATTGTTGTAATAACGTAAAGTTTACCTGATTCGACTTTCCTCAGATACTTTGTGATGCTATATCCTTGGTTCTTGGCTCAGCTTATTACCATGAAATATTAAGCCAGGGTGGAACTCAGGACAGGAAATACTGTCCTAATTTCTCAGATGGTATAAGTATGTCTAAACTGAGGGACTCAGAGATATTTCCCTGTTCCTTGATACACCAAAGAAAAGTTTCAGCACACATGAGATCTGGAAGCACATATTTCTTTCTTCTTGCTCACATTTTTACTGAGAAGAAACCCAGTGTATAAACAGGGAAAAACCCGTGGTGCTTTCCGGCAAGTTGCCTGGACTCGCCCATCAGGAGACCACAACACTTGGACATATTGCAGTGTTGTTTAGACACAGATTCTGTTTCCTGAATTCATAAGTGAAGATGTGTGCAGATATTTGAGGCTTCTGTATGTTTCTTAAGTATTTTGTAATATCTAATAATAGAAGCTAAACTTTCCAGACAAGAAGTAGGTCTCTTCTGTATAAATAATGGTGCACTGTGTTTTCAGCACTGTATGTTTCTCACAAAGTGTAGAACTGAGTTCACAACAGAGGAAGACAGATTTTCGAAGCTTATGAAAGTTCTTTCAGCCTTTTATTTTCTTTTGTTAAAGTATCAACTGCAATACATTAGAAGATTTGTATACACTTCCTTGATGAAAATTACATAAAATTAAAATATTTTAATATTAAAACTTTTGTTTGAAACTTTAAATTTCAACATTTACTTTGGGATCACTGTATGTTCCTTTCAGCAGATACTGACTCATAGAAAGTAAAGACTGCTTCATTGATGACCATGAATATTGTGATTTGCTCAGCACTTCAACATTAATTTGCTTATTAAACATTACGTAGTCTCAGAGACATTACCTCTTGCATGCATGATAGATACTGTCAGTTTCCCTGAAAATTGTTTATGTTAGTCTTAACTTGTTCATGTAGCTTTTCTTATGTGACTTTGAGAGAAAAATGAATAAAATAAATAAATAAAAAAAAATCCCTTCCATATTTCTCTCTCTATAATACTATATTGTGTGCATATCTGTGTATTTACACACTTAAAATTTTACAGTAATGACAGGAAAAAATATTTTTATTGTAAACAGCCTTATTCTGTTTCAATCAGATAAATATGGCAATCTTATAATCTTTATATTTGTTTCTTGGATCGATTATATATTTATACATATTTATACAAGAAGCATATCAACAGATATTCCCTACAGTGACTAAATATGTCATAGAATATGCAAGTAGTAAGCATAACACAATAAATAGCCTTTTAGCACTTTCCTATTCAAATTTCTCTTTCTTCAAGTGACATGCAGCAGTAGCAAACAGCTATAGTGCTACTCTCAGCTATCTAAACACAAAATATTTGGTCTCCTTAATAGACATTAATGTTTCTTCAGGAAAAGTTTAATAGATTATTCATATTTTAGCTGCATATTAAATATTTTGTTCTTGAAAATGATTGTGACTTCTTCCCTGCTAATATAAAGCTACTCATCCAAACACAATGCAATTTACTGCCATTACCAAAAGTGTCCACAAGGTCATCTGAATGGCATAGAGACCTTGGCTGCAAGTACAGTTTCAAGCATAAAATGTAGTAATATTATTTCAAAAAGACAACTATATGGTGTTTCTATCAAAAGGAGAAGGAAAAGAGTATTTTCCTATAATGGTAAGTTTTTGCAGTATGAAAATATGATATGTATGATGCAACTTCCAGATAATTATTAACATTTTCTTGTATTTTATTTTCATACTACTTGAAATGTAATCAACAAGTTCTACACTGGAAATTTTTCTGAAATTTTTGTGGTTATTTCAGTTTATTTTTCTTATCTGTGTTCTGTTTAGGTTATAAATTTCTAGTGGTAAGGATTTTCTCCAGATGTTTTCCTCATTTTTATACGTTAATAACGAACCAGATAATGCTTTTAAAACTATCATACTTTAATTTTTCTGATTAATCCAAAATTGCACTGTATTAATATTATGATATTACAACGTAATCATTACAAGTTTTGACTATAACTGTAGACTACATCTTCTATATAAATTTTATTACCAAGCTTTTATGTTGTTTCTGATATAGAATACTTCAGCTTTCTAAAGCTATTTATCCCTATTAGGAAACAAAAAAGAAAGCATTTACGTTATTTTGCAATTAGATAAATTAAGGAATAATTAGGTAACAGAATCTTTTTGTTGAGGGTTTCTCTTCGAACTAACTTACAAATTATTCACTCCAGCTTGCAGTCTCTCTCTGGTCTTAAATGGCCAATTTGGCTGCATGGACACAGTTACAGGGGAACACACATAAAATGGTACTACATAGCACATTGTTGGAGTGTTTACCTAGAATGCATCAACTCTGGACTTAGCTCCCTTCTGATGAGCCAGACAAGTGAGGTTTCCCTCTTTTGATGCAAGTATTTTTAGAAAAAACTACAAGAAGAATTGCTCCTTTTTCTTTCCTATCTGTGTGTATATCCTGTTTATGCAAACTATGAATATTTTGACAAAGGGATGCCAACTTTCAGACCTCAGACTTAGTGAAAACATGGAAGAATGTTTATATAGTGACTGAATTTCAGGGATCTGTGTGTTTACCAGGAAATGTAATTATATACACGGTACAAACCCTTTCTTCCTGAGGTATGATCATCACTAAAATAGGTCAGATGAGTTGCACACAAAAAGCACTTATTTCTCCATGAAATAAAAAGCATATTATAATAAACTGATTCAGGTGCAGAGATCTATTGTTGACTTCTAAAATTAGGTGAGATGAATCCTACCCACCTTATGTTTGGTAGCATTTTGGCTTGTACTCAGAATTATAATTTCTTCTCTTGTTGCCCATTATAAACAGCTTGTAGTCTACGTTGGTTGGATTCCTACTACAGTCAGTAGGGAGAAAGACATCTCAAAAAACTAACTTACCCTGGACTATGATTAAATCCCTTTCTAAAACCGTCTCCCTTTATCTACAATAGGAGGACGATACATAGCTATGCTTGTGTTGCGAATGAAAGACACCCAGAGAAGGGGCAGGGGGTATGCACCACCACAGTTTGATGGCAATGATTAAGTGTAAAACTTTCAGAAAATTAAAGTTGAATCTCACCTTAGGAGTGTAAAGACTAGTTCGATTCTTACACTTAAGTACTGAGTAATAATGGACATTACGGGAAACACCAAGACAAGTATGCACAAAAATCTTACAAATCTACCTTCTTACCATAAAAATATACCCATATGCTGTGATATATATCTTCTCTTCCTTGTTATCTAGTATTTTATTAGTCTTAAGAAGTCATGTTCTGTAATTTTTTTGTACTCTGAGAAATTAATCAGATTTTAAAATGTTGCAGAATTTTCTGTTCTGATGGCTTCCTACACAATCCAGTCTCACAAGTCTTCACAAGTAGACAATTTCACTAAGAATGCTTTTTGTTGTCTGTTTGAACTCTTCAGTTTTGGGGGATTGTTGTTTTCTAAAATTCTAAGTAACACATACACAACAAAAAATACATGCAGAAAAATCTTATATAGTGGAGAAAGCAGTCCTGTTTAATTTTAGAAGCTGACCTCCTAGAGATACTGAGTCTGACCTGATAGAAATCATTATAGCAATTTCCCACAGGCAGAAAAAAGGAACAAAATGGTATAGTCATTCCCACTCACAGTTCACTGCCTGTAATAGTACATGTGTCCTGTCATGATGGCAAAGAGTTTAAAAAAAAAAAAACAGTTGAAAATAATACAGAGCCCAAGGGAATTCAGTCATTCATGTATGTTATGTGTAAAGATTAGAGTGTTATTTTACCTAATAAGTGATTATAAGCTGAAAACTTCAGATATAAAATGTGTAATGTGATTTGTCATAAAAGAAAGATTAATTTGGTGGGAGAGTCAGCACTGGCAAAGAAGCTGTGGATTGGGAAAGTTGTCATTACTATAGCCATTGCATTGTCGAATATAAAAAGCAAGGATTTTAGAAGTAGAGAAGTGAAGGGAAAACATTTCAAAAGTTGAAGAAACAGTGACTGAATTTTGTAAGTATCCTTATTTTCATTTTTTTTTGAGACTGCACCTCAGAATTCAGGAAGAACTGAAATTAGTCCTGTGGCATTTGATTTTTTTAATTGCAAACAATGAGGGTGCTGGGAGTTATTAATCCAAGATAACTAATGGGTCTAACTGAAGTGTTCAGAATTTCTCTCAGAAATTCTACTCTAGTTTTATATGAGCACCTAGAGTGAGATTTGCCATAAATTTGGTGTTTAAAATATCTCACTTTCAAATCATTCGGAACTTGTTTCTTCTTTTACTCTAAAGATATGTATTTGCTTTGTATGATACATTTAGAATTAGGTCTTCTCTTTGGTGGCCATCTAACCTGAAATAATTGTAGCTATGTCTATTATTTCCAGTTTTCTCTTTTGATATCTTAAGCAGATTGGCTTGCCAATGAGTTGCCTTGCCCTTCTGTCTCTTTCTCTGAAAAAAACAAAACAGCAAAAAACCATAACAGAAAAAAACACCAGAAAAAACAAACCACAAAAGACAATCCTCTGAAGAAACATAGATATACTTGTAGATTTGGTTCTCACGGAGTTGAATAAAAAGGAACTCGCGTTAGAAAATGCATGAAAAGACAAACAGAACCATGCATAAGATGATCTCTCTCTTATTCTCTGTGTAATACAGAAAGAAACAATATGTACATTGGCAATTATTTTCTATGTGTTCACTCAAAAAAGAGAGTTTGCATGAACTAATATCTTAAAGGAAAATTAAAAATTTTCACGTACTGATTAAAAATAATGGATCTGTCACTGTTTAAGGCTGAGCCAGCTCTTAAAACAGGTGGTAGATGCTCTCTGTTAGCCCCTCCCTCCCCCTGGGAAGAGGAAGGGACAGAGAAAAGGGAGAGAGACTTACAGGTTGGAAATTAAAACTACTTTAATAAAACAATAATAATGGAAAATAGTACAATTATATTAATACTACTAATAATGGAAATAAAAGGAAAAGCATGCAAAACCAATACTGAACTTCCCAATGACAGTCGAGGAATCGCAGGTCACAGGGACTCACACCGCTGCCGCAGCAGGGCGGGCACCCGGACGTCCCGGACCGGACTGCGCAGCCGACAGGAACTGAATTCAGGAATGCACAGATTGGGGTCGGAGGCAGGAGAGAGAGCAGGGTCCCACAGGGATGCCGGCCATGAAAGAAGAGAGCGACATGCGAGATCAGGTTTTGGTCACCTGTCCCATCTGCACTCTTCTGCAGGTGCAGCCCTTTTGAGACTTTTTACTTGCTTAACAAGAGAGGGCCAGCAGTGATCTTGGTTCTCACAGGGATAAGTATAAACATGGGCCTTTCTACATACCAATCCTACTGATACTTCAGTAGCAACTATAAACATCTACTGTTACCAAGTCTGAAAAGCAGACATTGTCTGAAAAACAGGTAGCTGCACTTTCAGAAAGTGCAGTTACTTAGAAGAAACTTAACTGAAAGAAAAAACTCAAATGAGAAGTATTCCTGTTTTAACCAAACCAGGACAGGTTCACAAGGAGTGGATTTGTGCTGCTCCTCAACCTCCTCGTGCTTGATGCATTCCCACTGTTCTGTTGCAAAATAGCCCACAATGCTACTGGTCAAAAACAAAAGGGTCACCATGGATTACAAATCCTCTAATTGTGTGTGCAAAAGAATTCTTGAAAAGAATCCTGCTTGATTTCAAAGCACTGTAATTGGAATATATTTCTTAATTGTGTTAATGTAGCATCAAATGAAACTCAGGCTCTTGAACAAACTGTTGGGCATCTAACCTTTCTTTTGGTGATATATTTCTTGTGCTTTTGTGTGCACCAAATTGAATTCTCTCCACACATGTAATTAGTCTGCTTTCTAGACTTTGTTGATTTTCTTGATCATCATCTCAAAAAAGTTAAGGGAATAAGAGAATGAAAGCAGAAAAAAAGTCTAATAAAAATTGAAATATTTGAACACAAGTGTTCTTGCCTCTGAGAAACAACAATATGAAAAAGACTGGGTTTTGGGATACTTTTCTCATTATGTAAGTTAACAGAAACTAGATGAGTGGAAAAACAAATAGAGATTTTTCTGAGCACAATAAAACTACAACACTTAAGTAACTTGTATATAAAGATTTATTTTAATACGGTCTGATAGACAGATTGCATAGAGAGCAAAGGATTTATGTGTGGTAAATCAAGATGATGGCTATTACATGACAACTAGACACCTAAAAGAGTTCAGAAAATTAGCAATCAACAGAATTCATATGTTAAATACAATCTATAGAAGAAAGACCTAATAGGACAATGATACAGATTACCTGTAAACAGCAAGCCAGGAATCCTAGATTATTGGTCAAACCCTAAGTAATATATGACAGCACAGGGAAGATTTAGATTTAGAAAATGAAAGTAGCAAGTGTATCAATTATTCCTCCCTACTATTTCTTGATTAAACATAGAAAACTGGTGCCAGTGAGAGATTAAAAAAAAAAAAAAATCAGCAAAGAAAGTCCTGAATTCATTCAGCTTGCAATACATTACTGTGCCTTGTACCTTCAAATACAATATTTTCCTGAACAGATATAGAGATGAACAGGCAAAACCTTCTTCAAACTAGTATTTATTTAACTGAGCTGAATCATCGGTTTATGGAACATCAGTTTAAAACATACGTAAAGACAAAGCTTGTAGGTGTGTAATTTTAGATGTACAGACAACGAATGTTTAGACAATTAGATCCCATTCCCTAATTCATGTGAAGATATCTATGTGGTGCCTGGATCTAGATCCGAATCACATCCATAAAGTTTGACACCACCACTCCTTTGTGACATAATGGATATTTAGAAGGCTGACTGAAAATTCTGTCTAATGGACCTAAGCAGCAAATTACATTGTACAAGGTAAATGAAATGTGACTTTTTCTTTCCTTCTCCCTTTTTTATGGCAATTCTGAAATAGAGAATGTGATTATATAATTAAGGACTATATTATGAGCATGTGTACAGGAGCCCCAAATTAACATTACATCTGACCTTAATGGTAGTATTTCCTACTTTGACATGCTTGACTATCTACCTGTCTCACAGAATCTGAATAAATGTACTAAGATATATGGGACATTTTTATGGATTACATCAAAGCCATCCAGGTCTTCCCTGATTGCATCGAATTTACAACAGAGTCCCAAAGGCATGATACCAGACTAAAGACCCCAAGCAACTTATCTGAGCTAAAGAAACAGACCTAAAATGTACACATAATATTTTGTTGATGGTGTAATTAAAACATTAGCAGTCTAATCATATCACTATTATGAATCCAGTTACCATGATAATAACATAACCTCTCAAATATTCTATCAGTGCTGCTTCCCAATAATAATAGCTAAAACTGACAGGCACAAACTTTCCAGTTTCTATCCCTATTTCTGCTATGCTAACCCTTGCTGTCCTGTTCTGGGTCTTTAAGATGATGGTGTTAACCTTCCTTAAGAAGGCGAGTGTTGGAAGGGTCACAGCAAATTGTCACTATGACAAATTCTTCACCAAGAGAAGTACAACATTGATGGTGGGGGTTTCTTCCTCCTTCCTCTAGAGTCCACTTAGGACTACTCTAGAACATTTTCTAATACACAGCACACCTTACTTTTTCTTCATTGGCCAGTGTTTTCATATTATATCCCAAATCTACTATTCTGGTATGTTTTATATACTATGTATGCATGATTTTTTTCTCTTTGTTATCCCCATACCCTTTTCACCCAACACTCAAGGTTGCTGTCATTTGATGATCAACAACTGGTGATCCATGACCTGCATGTAACCCTGGGCTTTCTGGCTTCATCCTGTGCCCACATTTTAAAAACTGCCCTCATGTACTGTGTTCTATGGTCATAGATCATTCTACACTGAATGAAAACTGGTTAGTACTATTAGTTAAAGAAATTTATACCAAAACAAATATGATGGTTGTTTTACAACAAAATTGCACAAAATTAAGCAACAACTAAAACTAATTAAATAACAACCATCTGTCTGTGAGGTTGTTGCTGTTAAGTTAAAACAAAAGTTCCTGGCAGACCAAGACAAGTCCATACAAAGCAAGCCTTTCAAATCCTAGTCCTGAGTCCATGCAGAGTTAATACAAAGCCTGAGGTCTGTTACTAGCAATGGAAGAACTGTGATTACAGAGTTACAGAATTATAGTCTACGTTGACATCGCGTTTCCATGTACAGATTAAAGCATGTTTTCCAGACAGAGTCTTCATTGTCCTCTTAGAGCTTGTGCTTCTAGTTAACAGAGAGAAAATGATTCAAACAACAAAATTGCATTTATTTGACAATTTTCTTTTGTAAAATCTTTAAAGAAAATGCAAAATTTCTCAGTAAATGGGGATTTAGCTGTTCAAATATATTAACTACTCCAGAAATTTCATGGTTTATCCCAAACAATGCTGCACAGCGTTCTGGTGATTTGCCCTATTTCATTCTGTTAAAACGGTCAGTGAAATTGTATTCAATGAGATGGCTTGGGGAAGGAGAGATGGAGTGGAGATCAGAATTAAAGTCATGTTTGCAAGGTTTATGAAGTTTTTCGGAGACTTAGAAATTAATATGACTTTGAATAATTCAACAAATTCCATTACTTTTCAAGTCATCGAGAAAAATAGTTTCTCTTAGTTCTGATGCAGATTGTTTTATTTCTGCACAGTGTAAAACAGTTATCAATATGTATGCAATTGTAAGGGGTTTTATTATCTGGATATCCGATTTGACAAATGTTTTGGATAGAAGTCAACTACAATGGATAAAGGTACAATACAAAAGATTGTTTGATGATGTGTTACTAGGTCTTCATTTGAAAATTTTTGTAGTAATCTTGTTTTAGCAGAAAAATATAAATCTGTTAAATTATGTAACTTGTCTCAAATTCCTTGATGCTCTAATGTTTTCTGAAACTTCCCCATGCTTTATATATATAAAAAAAAACAATAACAGAAAAGTCTATTCTGAGAATGTTTTAGTGCTTCAAAAAGCATATTAATTTTACTTTTTACTCATTTTGCCATTTACTAGGATGGTTTCCATTGCACAGTTCTTCCAAGAAAGCGTATAAAATTACTTTTCTTCAGGATTGATTCAGGCAGCTCAACTTAGTGTTTATTGCTGCTTTAACACCATGCCTACCTGAAACATCCATAGGAAGTTGGCAGGTATGACATAAACGTTACAAGGAAAGTGTGTTTTTATAGGGCAGCAGCTACAGACCTGACAAGATACCCAAGCATTCCTCATATGGCACGAGTTACCTGGGCTCAGGCAGTTGAATCATCTTCCAGATTGTGCATTAACTAGCAACTCATATACAGCACATTCAGTGACATTTGAGACATTTCGAGATATACAGCATATCTACCTTGAACTGGTACATAAGGCACACAGCTGGCTTATACCTTTCAGAAATTCATCAGGAAGCCAAGAAAATATTAAAAAATTCCAATAAACATTTCTCAAATGTGATCTAATCCTATAAGTGCTAGTAAACCAAGCTCACATGGAAACTCATATAAATAGACTTCAAAATTTAGGTGTATTAATGTGGAGTTTACTCATAACTCAGAGGTGTACTTTTTTTTTTTTTTTTTTTTTTTCAGAATTGCTGAGGAATTTTTCCTTTAGGTTGTTCATGAGTTGAGGAAAGTTTCTCTCTTATACAGTGTAACATACCATAATTTGTACTTTCTTAGTAATCGTAATGCATTCCAAGAAACCATTCTAGAGTTTGGTGTGCCAATTTTCAAGTTCATTAGATTAAAGTTGTTGTCTATATTCAGAAATACTTCTAAGATAAATATTCAGATTCTAGTGAAATGAAAATATCTGGTGACATTTGTCTAGGTCAAAACCTCTTAGGGGCAGAAATTGTCTTCCTCTGGTGTTTTTTACTATGTTTACACATGTAGCCTTGTAGCACATGCAGCTTCATGGTGGGGGCCTTTAGGTGTTACCACAGTACATATAATAAAAGAGTCTATACTACAAAGCAGCAGGGAGGGGAGAGGTGTTCTTTTATTTCTTTTTTTTTTTTTTTTTTTGTGATCTTAGACACTTAAACACTTTTCCAGTAACCTGTTAATTAAGGGAGATCATTTGCAGCTAAGCCGTAACAAGATTTCCTAACTTCAAAGAGAGCTGGAGTGTTTAATCTTAGATGAACACTGCAGAGTTCAAAATGGAAAGCGTAGCAATCCAAGCGCAAATATGAACTACAAAGGAAAAATAATCATTCAGAAAGATTAATTAATGATGTTAACAATAAGAAAAATGCAAGACTTTGCTGACTAGTAAAAAGATTTTGGATGACAATGACATATGATTGACTAGATACTTCTGTTAAAACCATTACAAAATTAGTGGATTTTGTGCCTTATTAATTTACATTCTTTAATATTTCTTTTTTTCTTCAACCTGTTTTTATACCTAAATAAAGCCTTTTAGTCTTCTACAGGTATGACAATGTTACATCATTTGTTTCATTCAGTCCACAGAGCACATGTTATAATTCTAAAAAAAATACACTTTGCATCAACAAATCTTCATTCTTCTGTATTGAAATCAACAACTCTAGTGTAATCATTTCAATTATACTCTTATTCAAGATTATTCAACTTCCTTATAGGGATGTCTAAACCATGTTTTTGCAAGTACAAGCGGAATAATTTCCGAACTTAGGCTCTGCAGCTCACCCTGCTAGGATTCCCAAAGCTTAAACATTAATATTTTTCTCTTTGCAAACAGATTTTTTGATAATATGAGTTTTCCATTGCTAATATAAGTTTAAGCACAATCAAAAGTTTGGCATACTCAGGAAAATATTTTATGCTTAGTAGGCTCATCCCTTACTAACATTATTAAAAGCACAGATTTCTTGAAGGGATTATCTAGGTCAAGTAGCCACAGTATTATTTCATGCCCCAAAAATACTTCTGTTCTGTAAATTTATTCCTCAGTGTGACATGGAGATAAAAGTGGAAAAAAAGAACTACGGTCTTTTATAACTATAGTTAGTCTGTATATGGAAATTCATCAGTACCACAGCTTCAATTATCCTGAAAGAGGAAATGGTCCTTTTTTCTTAATCAGAATAGATTTCTGTTATTGTTTGTCTTTCACAAACATTTATTAAGAGATTCTTCTCTAACAGAAGTATAAGTGAAGATTTTTCGTCATTGGAGTGTCTGTAAACTTTTCAGTAATGAGCTTTACTGTTGAAAGAGTATTTTTTTTCTCATTTAAAACCTCATGTATTCTTCCCAAGTTATCAGGTATTTATTTACCTTCATAGATGTGCACAGTATCAGAATACACAGAGTTTGTGGAGAACAATTAGATTAGTATTTTTGACGATATGACGATAAGGTAATCGTGCCAGGTAAAAAGCTAGTGAAAATAAGTTGGTAGCTACAAAAATGGCATTCATATTGCATGTCCACTTGTATTTTAAGCTATCCTATGAGATAAACACAGAATTGGCAGCCAGAAATTGACATTTTGAAAGATATGGGTGTGGCTAGATTTTGCACAACAAAGCATTATAGTGTCATCTAAGAAAAAAAATATTTCTTGTGTTACTTACCTTACAAGGAAAATAGACTGATTAAAAGAGGCCGATTAAATTTTCTGTGGTAGGTGAACACAACTAGGGGAAAAATGTGTGTGGGATAGAATGAAAAATCAAGACTGAGACTTAAAAATATAAATAGCTAAAAGAAATGAAGTTTAGATTTTAAAGCCAGAAATGTAAGTTCAAACCTATTAAAATGCATCTTTTAAGAAGAGGGGTAGGGTTCAGGTTTTATTGGTCACTAGTGCACATTTTCTCTCAAGTTTTATTAAGTAAAGAGAAAAGAGTGCAATAAGATCTAAAAAAAAACTTTTGCAGAATTGTAATCTAGATACTGCAGCATTCAGCACTGCAGCATTTTGAAGATAGGTTCCCATCTCTGGGAGTGGCATTCTAGGTGCGAACTCTACAGCCAGATTAGGGAGATAAGGACTGAATAAGTGGACTACAGGGTGGGTGGGAAATTGGCTGGATGTTCTGTCTCAAAGGATTGTGATCAGCGGCACAAAGTCCAACTGGCAGCTGCTTAGGAGTGGCGTTCCCCAGAGGTCAAGGCCAGTGGCAATACTGTTTAACTTATTAATGACCTGGACAAATTGAGAGGAGCATTTAATTTGAGTTGCTATTCAGAGAAACCTTAAAAGGCTGCAAACATGGGCCAAGAGAAACCTTATGAAGTTTAATAAAGGCAAACCGAAAGTTCTCCACCTGTGACAGAATAACCTGATGCAACAGCACAGACTGGGGTCTGACTGTCTAGAAAACAGCTTTGCAGAAAAGGATGAGTATCCTGGTAGAGAACAAGATGTTCTTGCAACAAAGATCAACTGTCTACTGGGATGTGCATGCAAAAGTGAAGACAGCAAGTTGGGAGAAGTGATTACTTCCCTCTGTTCAGAACTTGTGAGACCATATGTGGAGTACTGTGGCCAATTTTGGGCTCTTCAGTACATGAAAGGCACTGACTTAACTGGAGCAAGTCAAGCAGAGAGCCATGACAATCATTAGGGGGCACATGGTGAATGTGAAGAGGCTGAGAATAGGGCTTGTTCACCCTTGAGAAGAAAAGGCACCTAATTGGAGGGGGGGGGAGGGAGAGAGAGAGACAGAGAGAGAGATGTCTTGATGCTTGGAGATGTTCTGAATTTGATTGGAGAAGGCCCTGAACAACCTTCTCTAACTAGACCTGCTCTGAATGGGAAGTTGGACTAGTTGATCTTCTATGTGTTCTTAGGTCTTTTCAAAACAAAGATTTTATGATAAACATAATTTTCTAGTGTGATATGGGAACTTCCAAATCATCCAAGGTGTCCACACACAGCTAATAGACATGGTAAATGGCTTCCAGGGAATCCAGACATTTCTGCAACGTAAGCTGGATGCCAGCTAGGATACCAAGAACAAGCAACTGAACAAGCTGCCAGGATGAGATTTTAACTTCAGAAGTCAGGATGTAGATGAAGTGAGTTGTTTACTGTTATTCAGTAATAAAGGATGAAAAGTGATGTTGTACTTTTTTTAACAATCAATGACTATTCCTTGAGCACAAGTAATTTTTCAAAATAATTTATGGGACTGGAAGTATATAAACAATTTTGATTTGTCTATTTAAAAAAAAAAATCTTTAAAAAGAGGGGTAGGAACTTAGTATTTTCTGATCTTTAAGTTTCAGTAAAAAATTCTGAGGTTGGGCACCTGTATGTGGACAAATTATAAAACTGTAGTAAGAATCAGAGTTATCATTTATTAGTGACCAGATAATAATTATGCCAACATAAATTCTTATCCAAATGTTATGCTTTCTGCTTTAGATGACAGCATGTATCCTTTGAAGAACAGATCAGACAGATTCATTCTTTTTAGTATCCCACAGAGAAAAATTGTAATGATTTTTTAAGACCTCAAAGTAATCACTGGAAGTATGTGGAACATCTTGCTAATGTGTTCTAGATATGCTGATAAACTCTCACACAACTATATTACATTTCAGAACCATGTAAGATATTCTCAGCAGGTTGTGTATTTCAATATTACCATCCATCAAATCGGTCTATCTTTACTAAAAGCAGCAGAAAGTAAAATGTCAAACCCATATGATCAAGCCTGTGTTTTGGAGGAAAAATAAATGTTAAATGACCCAGAACTGCAGTTAAGAGAAGCCAGAAAAACAAGTACAATAAAAAGTAAACAGAATATTTAGGGATGAATAAAGAAATGCAACTTCTGTGCTGCTTGCTTTTTGTTAAGGGATGTGTTTATTGTGCAATAATCTTCTTAATAGCTCATTAAAGAATCATTTCCTGGGTTTACTTCTGTTCTTCATGTGGAATTCTGCACCCACTACACATTTCCACTTACCAGCCTCAGTATATCTGAAATGTTTAAATGCCATCATATCACCTCTGTTAAGAACAAGAGGCAGCATTTCCAACTCAGTTATGCTTTCTAGAGAGATCCTCATGTTATCCCTCACTTCTCAGAGAAATATGATGACTTTGGGGAACCACTAAGCTGTGACAATAAAACATAGCTAAAGGAGATAATAAGCAGAATGCTAGAAATTAGCTTACTGCCTATTAGTAGACAAAAATCCTGTCATAATCTGAACAGAAACCAATGTCATAGACTAGGAACATATAATTACGTTATATATATCTGGCTGGAGACCAGCCCCTTGTACTCAGTATATTCCTTTGTCTTATAGGTACCTCTTTACCAGAAAGATAATCAACACTTGGAAAGACTTCAGAAGAAGGTGCCTGAAGAGTTGACACATAGGCAAGTCTTAAATAAATTAAGTATATAATGGTTGACTGGAAGATTAAAAAGAAAAATTACAGTATTGGTACTGAAGAGAAGGTATCTTAACCAGGTGCAAAAAAAATAAAAATAAAAATAAACAGACAAATAAATTTTATAAAAAGTTGTTACATAAAAGATTTCCCATAGTGAGATATAAAATGGCTTTGTTAGGAAATTAGTGGAAATTTCAGTGCCTTATACAGTGTAAATAGCAAAAAAACCCAACCAATCAAAAAAAAAAAAAACCCAAAAAATTATTGTAGACCATACTGCTTTGGCAGGGAGAAAGACCAATAAGCTGAGTATTTCAATTGCTTTTACTATGTCTACAAATATGGAGAGTTCAGAAAATATTACAGTTACAGCTGTAACACTTCACTAGCATGGTTTCTAATGTTAAGAGAACAGTAATTCAGGCCACCAAGTACTAGGGTTAGCATATCCTAGACTATTATCTGTTGCAGTTACAACAGTAAATTGTAACCACCAACATTCATTTTTTCAGAAAATACTTGTTTCAGACTCTTCAATGAAAAGGGTAGATAAAAAATGTCAAATGAACTTTGAATTTTATGATATTTTTCCATCTGAAAAATAGTGTCTATCTGTAAGAGCTTTTTTGCAGTTGCAGTCCCACTTTCATTCCCATTTCAAATAGTCCTAGCACTAGATTCAGTTGTACTTTTACTTTTCAAAATATTTTATTATGCTAAATGCATATTTCATGGCTCTGCTTATCACTTACAGCAGCCCATGAAGATTTTTCTCTCTATCCTTCATATACAATGTTCAAGGCTTTTTCACTTTCCTATCAGACATTAAATAGTGATCACAGAAATGATAGTGTGCATAGGAGAATGTATAGGTTTTTTCACTGCTGTTAAAATCTTGAATTTTCCTTACTGATGTCTTACTCAAGTACTCAGTGTTTAGCTGATCACCAGATTTTGGTACAGGAAGAAATTTCAACACATTAATTTTTGAGAAACTGTTTGAGATTATTCTCCTTTCCCCTTTAACATCGATATCATTAAATTTCATACTGCTGAAACTAGAATACTTGCAGCACCTTTGATGTTTCTTGCTCCCTTTTCACAGAACTTCACAGCTGTGACTTTTAGTCTTTCTTTAAGTATATATATAGATTTCCTAACTTTGTAGAACTGGAAAGTGCTTTGTGAGCTGTGGTAGAATTTACAGTAGATACTTTAGAGATACTTCACAGATACTTCAGATAAAATTTTGAGTGCTTGGGTGTATGTGGTTGCAAGGGAGTAAATTCAATGATAAACTGACGCCTTATTCTGTATATTTCAAAACATTTCCTACTGAAATAATTCTTCTCCATTTTCAATGTAACAGTTCTGTAATTTTTTACAAAGAACTCTTTGTCTAAAACTCTCAAAGTTTTTTTTTCTGTTTTTTTTTTTTTCTTCCTGTCCCAGACTCTTCCTTTAACACTCCCTCACTCCAACTTCCATCATCTACTTATCCCTATCTATCCACAATTTTATGATTCCATTTATTTAATGTGTGTTCCCAAATTTAAAAAAAAAAAAAAAAAGCATATAAGCCTGTCATTGCCTCATTGTTTCTTTTCTCATATAGGTATTTGAGTATCTGACTTTGTCTAATCTCTATAAATATTCTTCTTTTTCCATCTTCTTTGATGGTTTTGAACCTGGTTTTCAATCTACCTATGTTGTGAACACTTCTCACTCCCCTTATATAATATAATTTTCATTCTGGTTTCCTTTCTCTTTGTTAATTTTCTTTGATTTTGTAATAGAGATAATTTTATTCCTGAGACAATTCTAAGATATAAATATGTCTCTAGTTTTTTTCCCTACTTCTGCTTTAATTTATTAAGCTATCCCTGTGTTCATGTGGTTGTGTCTTTGCCTATATTTCTTCTTTAAGACCAAGTTCCTTGGGCAAGGCAGTACAACATCCACAAGTTTGTCCTAGCCTAGTTATCCAAACCAGCTGAGCTGAAATCATACACCCAACATGGGCCAGAGAAGGGCCAGAGGGAAAAATAATTTTACAAATGTCTCAGGAAATCATGTTATTTAGAGAGCCATGTCGAACTACCAAGTAACAGAAGAAAGAAGACAAGTTTTACCTTGGAGTATCTGTTAGAGGAGAACCAGCTGCCCAACAGAGGAAAGGCTGACACAGCACCGTGTCCCCAGGACTAACCAGTAGTGAACCTAAGCATGTATTCCCAGTAAAAGCACACAAACTCACATATAGAATTCACATGCACGTATAAACATATCCAGCAACACAGATCACAGATAGTCACACAGAGCATTCATATAAGCACAGTACCACTGGCCTCATCCTGCACCTCTCTCCGCTCAGGCAGGCCCATTAGTGTAAAATTTATCCATATGTGTAATATGGGTTGCCCCCAGGATGTGCACATACGCACACACACACGAACATTGACATATCACAGATTCCGCAGGAGCTGGCCTTGGACACATGGTCCATCCAGCAGGTGGTCCTGGATCCTTGCTCTCCCCAGGTGCCTCACCTCTAGGCACAAACAGACACAGTCCCTCCAGCAACTGGCCTTGGGTCCCTCTGATAGCCAGCTCCTTCTCTGGTACTGCTCTTAGACACACATCTCTCCAGCTCCCAGGTCACTTCACCTACTTGCCAGGTAGTCTAGCTTGATCTTTGCTAATGATCACACTATTGGTAGAACTGTAACCATCTATTTCTTTCAGTTTTCTTAAGACGCTAAGACACTCCATCATACAGGCATGGTGACTGACATTTTTTAACATTACAGCCCTCTGCCCTTCAAGCTTATCAGATGAAATCCTGTCATTTACCACACTGGATAAAGTCTGCATTTCTCTTTCTCTCCTTTTTTTTTTTTTTTCTTTCTTGAAAGTGCTTCAAGAAAAGGTAGGACATAAAAAGCAGGTGTGGGAGTCTTTTGATCTAAGGAAAAACTTGAGACTAAAGATTTAGATATGCACATAAAAAACTAATCTGACATTCACCATATAAAAATGGTATATGAGAGCAAAAATCCACACCCTTATATTTATTTCTTCTATTTTCTCTAACTCTTTTGTTTACTTCTTTACTAACATGAAAACCAGTAAATCTGTAGGCCTTCTTACTCCACCAAATCCATGTCCAAAATATAGTATTCTAGATATTATGAACAATATCTAAACATTCTATTATGTTTTCCTGTCTTTTTATGTCTTCAAACTGCATAAAGTTTCCTCAGACCGCATTAGTGAATTAATTCTATACAAACTAAGGAAAGTCAGATGCATAAGAATGGTATTTAAACCCTACCTTTTGAATGTATTAAGGCTGAAGTAACTAGATAGGAAATAACATAAAGAAGGACTTCTGGAAAGTAAGACATGCTCTTCAGCCTTTGCAAAATAGCTTCATAGCTAGAGCAATGCAAACCATAGAAAATAGTGCGTCAGTTTCCCTGCAAACCTGGAGAAATATGTAACCACAGCTGCCACTTTTCAAGAATTTTCCCTGACACCATAGGGAAATGAGGAGGAGACTGTACTTAACACTCTAAAGAGAAGGCCAAAGAGAAGACCATGGAGGAGAGAATGAATACATCCTCTAGGGCATCCAGAAGGAAGGAGCTTATCTAGTTCTTAGTCCTATAATCTCAAAGGGCTTACTTCTTTTGATTAGTCATTGACTAAAATGCAGGAATATACACTAGCTTCAGAGTTTGATGGTCAAATATTCCTATCTTTACACTGTGTTAGGTACTTGCTTCTTTAGCTTTTTGGATCAAAATTCTTGACATAAAACCGACATACTCATGAAGATTATTCTATGCTTCAGTCTTTTATTTTTTTCCAAGATGGTCTTGGCAACTGCATTATAACAAACATTATTTAATCAGAAAGATACAGATTTTTTTAAAAAAGTATCCTTTTTTGCATTGCTAGTTAAGACAATTAGCTTTTAGCTTTATGCAATTTTTGCAACTGTAGCAATAAATTGCTGCTGACTGCAACAGATAAAGCAAAAGAAATATTGAAGTAGAGAGATATTATGATGTGACATTCACCTTACTGGAATGCATACCTTGGGGAAAAAAGAAAGGAAAAAAAAGGTCCAATAAAGTAATTTAATAATATACTTAAAAAAAGATAAAAATTTTACTTGCAAAGGAAATAAAGTATAGTATATCACTTGCCTCTAAATCTCTTGATAACATTTTAATAAATATTGGAACAGAAAATATGAGTATTTCCAAATTTCTAAAGGCAACTTCTATGGTTCTTCACTATTTCAGAGCCTAAAAATTAAAACATGTGTTTTATAGGTAGTTTCTTGTCTATGGTAAGGCAAAACCAGAACACCACAATTTTATATTAGGCCTACTTATTTAAAGTTAATCTGTTTTCATCTTGATGTATATAGGAAGACATGCAGATAGAATTAACTCGTACAAGTGAAAATGGGTCTCTTTAGGCAAATAGAAATGCATAGCTGAAATTCTTTGATCTATACAGAGCTGAAATTCTCCTAAAGCTTAGTACACTCAAAAAGCTTTTTGAATCTGGTTGTTTTTTTTTTTTTTTTTTTTTTTTTTTTTTTTTTTTTCCATTCTACAGAACTGTCATATGGAACTTTCATTTAGCTTTTTAAAGATAAAAATATGGAAATTATGTGCAAAAAAGAGCAAATTATCTTTTTTCAACATAATAATAGAACAAGTAGTATCTGCAATTTAGTAAGGGTTTTAAAAAATGAAGAGATATTTTCTGTGGAAAAAGGAACATCTAAAAAAATTAAGAGAGGTGAAACAATGAAAAATCTGAATGCTTGTCTTCAGATAGTTTGCTTTATAAAGAAAATACAAGACCAGAGTTAAGAAGGGTGTTTCAATAACACTACAAAAATTGAAGTGTAGTCTATAATTTTTCAGGAGTTTAAAGGCAGCACAACTGGCAAACTGTCCTATAGATCTGACTTGAGTCGTAGGACTGAATAAAATTTTTATAGATTACAGCCTTTTCTTACAGGTCACCATGCATTTATCTGTGTTAAAATGTGGATAAAAGGTACAGAAATATGCTCCAGCAGCATGAGTTCCTTTATCATACTAGAATGAGGCCAAAAAAGAACAGATCTCTTTCTTTCACAGTGGATATTACACTAGTTCTAGGAAATTAACAGTTGTGTTTTTCATTTTTTTAAAGATAGAATTGAATTCATACAGGCTTTTATGTCTGTAGCCTTCAATCTCAATGTATTACTTCTGTTTTTCATGTCTCTTTTTACCATTGAATTTGATTAACTAGATTTAACTGAATAATAGTATGATTTAATATGGAATTGTATGTAACTGATTATGATTGTCATCTTGGTTTTTCTTATATGAGCATCCAAAAAAGCAAGCAAGAAATGGTAAATTGATACTTTTGAAGGTAATTGGTTTATCAGTTTATTTCTCAATGCTGACATTATTTAATCAAGTATGGTAATAACAATAATAACAATAGTTATAGTTTAGCAATAGCTAAAATATCCCTGTATTATCAACACTATTTTCAGCACAAATCCAAAACATAGCCCCATAGTATCTAATGTGAAGAAAATTAACTCTACCTCAGCCAAAACCTGTATAGGCTTGATTAAAGCACATACAGTTCAGCTCATCTTAGGTAGACAGACATTAATCCCTCTAACACAAAAGAACAGTTATGCTAATACTGACATTTTGAAGGAATAGCAGCATGGTTTACAAGTAAAGCATAAGGATGTTTCAATACAGAAATATATTCATATACAGTCAGATAGATAACCTGTTCCTGGGTTTCTGACTATTAGGGTAAGTAAAATTTGAACCAGAAAAATGATAAATCTTTACCAGAGATAGCTTTTGATACTGGAAAATTTTAAGGGTGTAGTGGTTTATTATTACTGAACCTTATTAAAAAGCAAAGTTGTTAAATGCGTTGGTTTTGGTTTTTTGCTTGTTTTCCTGAAAGGTATATTCTAGTCCAAAAAAGATCAATACAGGGAAGTACTAATCCTGTGTCATATGGAGAATCAAGCTAAGAAGACATAATCATCCCACTCAGCCTTGCAAATCTATAAATCTGTGTATCTATAAAGGTTGTGTTGAGTGCATTGAGTATTTTGAGCTAGAGAATACCACCTAGGATACTGCAATATGGACTGATATTAAATGTATAAATTTGGGAGGTCTTAGAAAAACATTTTTGGCAGAAGATTGCCATAGAAGTTAGAAATTTGTTAACATAATCACAGCATAAGATATTCAGGCACTGGAAGAAGGTTCAAACATAGTAGTAGTAAATCTGTAACATAATGTGATAGGATTTGATATTTCATTTCATAATGTCACATATGGTATAATGAAGTTAGTGATGCTGTGTTTATTTCCTCAACTTCTGTATTGTTTTTTAAAAAATTATTTGTACTCTATCTTTAATGAAATTAATTTAAATTCCTATCAAATGGTATTATTGATTCATTTTAGGGAATTTTTCCTTGGAATTATGGAATAATTCTTCAAGGTTAGTAAATAAAGAAGTATCCAAAAGCTGATGTAGAAAGTACTGCAAGAAAACTTTAGGAAAAAAACACTTTAGGAAAAAAAAATTATTTAGGTGATTTATTTAGGTGATTGGCTATGTACTGAGAAGTTCCAAAATATTGCCTTCTCATAAGAATTCTTTCATTATAATTCTGAAGCAATATGTATTTTCAGAATCTGCCTTTTTGTACATTCCGTGTTGATGCATAAATGTATAAAAACTCTACAAATAAATGTTCTCATTCTGATGGGATCTCATGTGAAATTCTTTGAGATGACATAGCAGTGCTAGTTTGAACTCATAGAAATAGCAAACAGCTTCCAGCAAGCACAAAGCAGTAAGCTGATTATTACAATCACATTTTAGGGTTTCAGGAGAAGCTATGCAGTCTATGTGTTCTGATATGAAGTCTTTTGAAACACTAGCTATTTAGACTGGCCCATCAAAATAACATGTGAACAACTATGACTGTACATCACATCATATTATTAACTGTTATGTTCAATCACATCAAATTATTGTTGTGTTACACCATGGTGATATTAATACTTTTAACATCCTGCTAATAAAGCAAAACATTTAAATAGTAAAATATTATAAAGAAATGGTTTTTGAAATTGCCATAAGAACCAGTACTGGAACAATGACCACCTCTTTTTTTTCACTGAATACTTTGCGCATATTAAAAGCATTTGAATTCTTCCGGGGTTTTAATTTTTCTTAAAGAACAGACAAGAAGTAAATAAAGACCTCCAGTATCTTTGTTGATAATGGAAAACTTATTGAGGCACATTGCAGCAGAACTGTTTCCCTCTGTCTGCAAAGGATGGGACAGTGGCAAAGATGTTATTCCT
>NW_009594185.1:0-3956 GCF_000690535.1 Cariama cristata | reverse complement strand
CAATGAGAAATGCTTTGAGAAAATTCCATTGCAAAGATAAATACTAAAGCACCAGGGAAAAAAACAACAGAAAATCAAAACAGCAAATATAACAGTCAAGGAATGATGTTTCCATGGAAACATACAGACATTGAGAGAAAAAATATCCCCCTCTCCCCCCCTAAAAAAAAGAGAAAGAATGCTGAGAACTGTAAGAACTACTATAGGAAATTGAAACAGAATCAAAATTCATTAAGAACTGAGGTATCTATTACTTTTAAAAAATAATTTGAGGAAAAACTATAGAACATAAAAAAGATATTTTAATAAATATTTTATCTTTTTATGAATGTAATAGAGAATTGTATTTCCTAGCATGGGATTTTGGAGGATGATTTATAAAGCCTATACAAAAACAATAGCACTGTCTACTAAATTTGACAGTTTTTCTAGAGCAATTTCTTCAGAAATGTCATAAACGTCATAAAATTAAAATGTCATAAAAATGTCATAAATCTTCTTGGCTTTATGCAAGTCTGTACAATTTTTCATTAAAGCTTTGTATGTGAATATGTTAAAGAGTTTTCAGTATTATTGAAATACTATGTGTTTTGAATCTGTTGACTGATGGATTAGATTCAGCAGTGGAGCTCACACAAAATACATAGAGGACTTAGATATAAGGGAAAGTTAAATTTAACCCAGATAAATGGAAAATTGACCCAGACCTGGTTTTCTATGTACATTTTTTCTTTCTGTCTCCTACAAGTGCCAATTGCAGACAGAAGACAGAAATGTAGTGCACTTGTCATACAGGTAATTCGTTCACTTCTTTGCTGCTCACAAATGTGAAGAATTTTACTCAAAGCACTACATCCTTCAGAGAAACAGAAAGGAAACATAGTTTTCCATACTTCCCCTTACTTATACCTTGCTCACACAATTTCATGTTGCTTTTTATAAAGGTTGTGATGACTTTTTATTTCACAAAAAAAACCAAAACCAAACAACACCACCAACAAAAACTTGTTTCCCTTTGGTTAAACTGAAAGTTTCTGATTAATTCCAAATTCACTTGAAAAAGAGACTATGAATGAGATTAATGATCACTTTCAGTCTTTGAAAGAAAAGGAGCTTCTGTATAAGACAGAAAATTGTTTGTATGATATAATGGACTGAGAAAAAAAAAAGTAATTATAGGTTTCTTATCCTTTAGCAGAGCACTCTCAATCCTCCTCTCAAGGGAGCAAGGAAGACAACACCAGTGAATTTAAATATCTCTTAGCTGCTTTTTGCATCTCAATAACAGACCCAGCTTTTAGAAAATAGCCACTAATTGTATATTGCTGATTAATATTCTTTAAAGTTTTTTTTTTCTTTCCTTTAATCAATTTGTTTGCATAGCACTGCCTCTGATTTTTCTTTTATCTAGAGAAAGCCAAAAGCACATAGAGTAAAAATAGCGCCTAGAGAAAATTTTAAAAGAATAGGATTTATCTCACCTAACTTCAGGTCTCCAGAAATCTCACTTCTAGTTATTCTGATTTCTTCTACAGTTAATAGAGAAACATAATAACCCTTCAAGGAATGACTTCTTCCACCTATGTGTGTTACAATGACGAACAATTTGGTGGAGATGCCTCTCTCTCTCTCCACTACCAGTGGAAGCAGCTTCCATCAATAACCTAGACACTTGACTTTTAGATGGCTAAAATTAGGTGAGAAAAATCCTATTGTAGGCAACAATAAGCATGTGTTTGAAATTTTTTTATTCTTTAGAGTTGTAGTGCCTGAGTTTTGCCTGCACATGGTGCCTCTGTCTACTCAGAATCTGAAATCTTGAACAATGTCATAAAGGTAGGCACAAACAAGAAAGGTCAACCACAACAGACTTCTGGTATATCTTGTAAAGTCAAAAGACAAAACCAACTCACAAACATTTCCTTAGTGTTTCAAAGGTGGTGGTATAATTTAACATCTAAGTCAATCACTGAGTGTTTTGCTTTGCAAACTTAAGAGATGATAGTGTAATGTACCGAAAAACTTAACGTATTTATGTTTTTACGTAAGTAGTTTAACATATTTAACAAAAATATATTAAAATTCAAAAGGATGAGCTAACCCATGATGATTAGGGATTTCAGTTTCTCCATCTGACTAATACAGAAAAATTATTTAACTAGTTTGAACTCTCTTTCAGACCTTTGAAATCTCATAAAAGGACAACTTAGCTTTCCTGGACAAATTGAAATACTTCATTTTTCCCACCAGTAAATGACCAAAAGAAAAAGAAAATCAAAACCACTTGATGCATATTATAAAAACCTGAAAGATTCTGATTTTCTAAATATACTATCAAGAAAAGAGAAATCTAAGGAAAAGAAATTTGATACTTTCCCTGAGGATTTTGCTGATATTATATGTCATTGGGGGGCCTTTCTAAGATTTCAATAACTTTTTATTAGAAAAGAAATATCTATCATGAGACATATAAAAACACGTGTGAGAGGGAAAAGACAGAGTGTAGCTTAGAACAGGTGGATACTTCCTAAAGGAACTGCAGCCCATGGAGAGGATTTATGTTGGAGCAGGGGAAAAGTGTTAGGAGGAAGGAGTGACAGAGTTGAACCGTTGTGGACTGACCACAACACCCCATTCCCTGTCACCCCTGTGCCGCTCAGGCTAAGGGTAGGTAGAGGAGTCAGGAGTGAAAGAATGAAGTTGAGCCTGGGGAAAAGGGATGGGTCAGGGGAGGGTGTTTTAATTTTTGTCTTTGTTTCTTACTTTCCAACTCTATTTTATTTGGCAATAAATTAAATTTATTTTCCCCAAGTCAATTATTTTGCCTATGACAGTAACTGGAAAGTGATCTCCCTGTCTGTATCTTGACTCTTGGGCTTTTCCATTTTATTTTCTCCCTTTGTCCTGTTGAGGAGAGGGGGTGAAAAAGAGGTTGGGTGGGGATCTGGCAGCAGGTCAAGGTCAACCCACCATGGTTATTCAAAGAATTAATCGATTATATCTTTTATTTAGAAAAGCTTTAAATATTCTTATCCTGCAGACAGCTGGTTTTAGATAAAAGTTTCATATTTTAGTTGAACAAAAATAAATTAATCTCTCTTAAACACCTCTGATTTAAGGGTTGATAGCACAATAAACTAATTTTCTCCTCATTTATCTTTTTATTGGTGATCTCGTTGCCTGGTTATTTCTCAATTCTATCTAGTGTCCATGTTCTTTGTGTATATCATTCCTGTGATTTCTGGGGCGTTTGTTTATTGTTTATTTTTTTGTTTTAGTTTTGGTGTGGGTTTTTTTTTCCCTGTCACATGAATCATAGAATCATAGAACCATAGAATCATTTGGGCTGGAAGGGACCTTCAGAGGTCATCTAGTCCAACCCCCCTGCAGTTAGCAGGGACATCTCCAACTAGATAAGGTTGCTCAGAGCCCCATCCAGCCTGACCTTGAATGCCTCCAGGGATGAGGCTTCCACCACCTCTCTGGGCAACCTGTTCCAGTGCTTCACCACCCACGCTGTAAAAAATTTTTTCCTTATGTCAAGTCTAAATCTACCCTCTTTCAGTTTAAAACCATTACCCCTTGTCCTGTCACAGCAGACCCTGCTAAAAAGTCTCTCCCGATCTCTCATACAGGCCCCCTTCAGGTATCGAAAGGCCTCAATGAGGTCACCTCGAAGCCTCCTCTTCTCCAGGATGAACAACCCCAACTCTCTCAGCCTGTCTTCATAGGAGAGGTGCTCCAGCCCTCGGATCATTTTTGTTGCCCTCCTCTGGACCTTCTCCAACAGGTCCATGTCTTCCCTATGCTGAGGGCTCCAGAGCTGGATGCAATACTCCAGGTGGGGTCTCACCAGAGTGGAGTAGAGGGGCAAAATTACCTCCCTCGACCTCCTGGCCACACTTCCCTTGATGCAGCCTAGGATGTGGTTGGCCTTCTGAGTTGCGAGTGCACAT
>NW_009594184.1:0-238 GCF_000690535.1 Cariama cristata | reverse complement strand
AGCTTCAATCTCAAAGTTATTTCATGTTTTATGTTTTAGATCTGTTTTGGAAAGCCATGTGCTATTTTTGCATGATAGGATATTGGAATTGTTAAGATGTGGACCAGTGCCGGAAAAAATGTGGGGGAAAAAAAAATAGGATGAAAAGAGCATTCTTTTCTGCTCCCAGCTTCTGGTGAATTAGTTGTATGCAGCACAGCTGCTGTAAATTACATCTTATCCAGCACATGATTCAGAC
>NW_009594183.1:49275-100919 GCF_000690535.1 Cariama cristata | reverse complement strand
GGGGAGTGCTGATGGCAAGAGTGAGTGGGAGTGTGCTTGCGTGTATTGTAAAGGCACTCACCTAGTGCTTAGCAATCGGAGGATCTCCGATGTATTTTTGACCATGGAATTTATTAAAAACTTTTTAAACCTGCCCTGCCATTATTTTGATCTGGAAAGTGAAAGAACATACTTAAGATACCTAGCAGGGCAGGGGCTGCCTGTTGCACCATGCCCTATTGGACTGCATCCCTGCTGCCGGAGAGTGGGCTCTCCTGGAGCCAGTCAATCAGTGGGAACCAGGAGCCATAGGAAGCAGCTGAAGAAAGAATGTGCCAGAAGGATGCAAGCGGTTTGTTGGCCCCTTCCAGTGGAGCCTTTCGCCGAAGGAGGGCAGGAACCCCCAGAGGGATGCGCTTCCAGATGCAGGCCTGGCCTGCAGAAGGTGAGTGACCTCAAGCTTTTCTGAATGGTTGTCCAGGATTTCACAGCCATTAGGAAGCAGGATTTGCTGATCATTTTGTGTTCAATCAAGCATTTTGAAAATTCTTTTGTGCTAAACTGAGAATAGCTGTATCTCACAGAAGTGCTATGGCTAAAATAGGAAAAAAATTCACAGCAATAGAAAACCTACTACAACATCAATTCTTTTTTCTTTTTTTTTTTTTTTACAGGGGCATTACAGATGAAGTGCCAACAGTCTGTCAGGGTTTTTTGTAGTGCTTCCTCCCAGGGTTGGAGAAGAAGTCACTGTAATCTGAAGGTATCTGAAACCAGCTAAACTAACATTAAGGGAATATTGGCAAGGTGGAATATTGGTACCACAATGTGTTTGTAATATAAAATGTGAACAGTTACTGTAAGATATTGTCTCTCACCACTATTCTGAGCCTAAATTCAGTAGCATTTGGTTATGGAACTAGAATCTTGCAGGAGGTTTTTTATAAAAGTGCTTAAATTCTGTTGTTCAAAAATAATGGAAGAACACTAGTTTCCCCCAAAATTTACTGTATTTAGGCTCATAACTACTTGGGGAGATCTTAAAGAATCTTCTACCTTTCCTTATACTTCCCCTGAAATGCATACAAATACTGCTGAGTTCAACAGTTCTGGTTACTCTACACGAGACTGCATGGGTGTGTGAATATTGGCATGTGATGGTAAGCAACCTTAAGGTGGTCAGAAAAGGGCAAGTCTCAGATTGAAATGAATGACATAGCCCTGACCAAGTTTCTTAAATCCTGCTGCCGTTGTCTAGATCAGGATATGTACTTAAGACTACATGAATTAGTATGTAATCTGTGAACATATTTTCCAAAATATAAACAGGTATAGTTCTACTAGTAAGTCTTTTTTTCTCTAGTATGGATAAGGTTTGTAGGAGTATTCCTTGCATAAAATATAAAAAGCAGGCTTGTTTGAATTCTAAAGATTAAAAAAAAAGACTTCAAGTCTTCCTGTTTTGCAAAGAAACAATACTAAATACTAAAAGCAATAAGAAGCATAATAGGGGTTTCCTTATCTCTTTTATTACTCATAAAGCTATGTTACGCCTAAGAATCCCTAATTTTTTTGTAATTATGTACATAGGGATTTTTTTTTCCTTTACATAAACAAACTCTGCTTTGCCAAAGCAATGCATGGAAACTTCAAGATTAGAAAAGCTCACATTTTGGCTATGGATTTTATTTTTCTAGAGTCTTTTAAATTACTGACTCCTGTCAAAAATTAAGTGACAACTTTTATATGTAGGCATAAGAAACAGCTATTTGGGGCAAATCAGAGTACATGGGATGAGGCACCAAAAAGATGGAAACTGATGGAATGATGGAAAGCATGGTTATCGGATGGTTGTTTTAGGAGAGAAGTGAGCCTTTGCTTTTTTTTTCTTTTTTAGGTCTACAGTGATGGAAGACATTCATCCCTACCTTTAAATACAGCTTAAATCAGGAAGAAATACAATTTCTTCTCTTTGTACTTCATTTTTACAGTCTACACTGATGCAGTGTGTTTCTGTGAGGCTTAAAGAGTGTGTGTCTTGACAGAATGGGATGATGGTCATTTTATTACAGTTCTGAAGGCCTAATTTTATATCACATATAGTAGGTCTCTAGTCTTCATCAGAATCCAGAATGGGCAGAAGTCTAGGACTGAGTACTTTTCTGCAAACTACAATCTCGTCTTTCCTTCATCCAAAAATACATGTATTTAGAGTACTGGATCACATAAGTACCCAGAGAAATGCGTCCACTGCTACTGCTCTTGCCTTCTTAAATTACAGTGATTAAAGCATATGGGGCTTAGCTCAGTTACTTTATATGTATAGCTCTTTGGCAGTTTCTGCTGTGATGAAGTATCTCGGATAGACTAACAAAAACAACCACCTTCTTCTTCAATTTTAATAGTAATATCGCATGAAATTTGGGGAAATGTTCTTTGCTAGCTTACGGACTGATCTATTCTGTATTCTTTTGTATTCAAATCCAATTAATACATTTTTCTGTTCGCAATGGACTACTTTTAGTTTTACGGGTTGGATAGCTGATGATACATTAACTAACAGGGAAGAACAAAATCCACTGCAGAGTTGGTACTGTGTTTCTTGATTTTGGTACCCAGTACTTCTCATTTTGATACTGTACCTAACATTCCTAATCTTAGTCTCAATTATAGCTTTTAGAAAACTGTATCTACCTACGTAGAAAACCAAAAGGAAATTTTTGCTTTTAATTAACAGCATCTTGTACTTCAAAGTGTGTGTGTTTACCTCTGCTGATCCAACTGAGGTACGAACTGCTAAAGCCCCTAGCTACAGTGTGTCAGCTCTTCAGTTCACACAGCAGCAGCTTGCTCCCTTCCCTCAGAAGCCCCCTCCCATGGTGTAGACAAGGACCATGACAGTCTTTAGGTTGCCAGTACAAAAAAATCCCATGGCTGGGCTACAATAGATTTCTGTGTTTTCATAACTAGGGAAAACACAGCAAGATTCTGTGCTATCCACCCCCACCCCACTTCCCACCCCACGATCTTTTGTGCTATGTCAAATGTTAGTCTGATGTATAACTTAATTAGTAAGTACCTAGTAGTAAGAGAAATACAGATCTCCAAGTGAGAAAGGGTTTGTTAACTAATTAACTGTCTAATTATTTTCTTTGCATGCACGGCCTGCCAAGGAATTCAGTCAAGTACAGTACAATAGAAATGACGGGTATTAAAACTTCCTGTGACATCTTGCACTTTTAGAGGCTGGAAAAATGTTGCAGGGTGCATGGCACAAGCAGTACTGTGAGAGCAGAGATTACAGCTCATTGCAGTGATTCCTCCAAGGATATCCAGCCTCCCAGCTGCTGTTTTATTCTGATGGTCTTGCTAGTTGTCATTTGGTGGACATTGCTTGATTAGTGCCCAGTAATCAGCTAACACACTTGTAGAACTTTCATGAAAGGATTAGGGGACTCAAACAGCAAAGTAATTCAACTTCTTTTAGCATAATGCCAATAATACAGCACTTTTAACAATGAGAATATAGAGCTTCTAGGTATAAGCTTAGTGTTTCTGCTTGGTTTTTCAGATTTTTGTTTTTAAGGCAAATGTATAAAACTAAACATGGAGAGGATGCGAGTAGGCAAGACTGTAAGTCCTAAAAGAAACTTCTTTATTTCTTAGGATATTTGAGAATCAGATTAAATCACTTTACAGTGTCTTGCTAGGTAGACAGCTTTTAGTATCTTGAAGGGAAAAATGAAGAAGTATTCACTGCTTTCTTTTTTCTTACTCTGGACTATATAGACATATTTAGCACACTTAAGTCACATCTTTGTGCTGTGAAATAGCAGCAAAGATTTTTCAGGAAGTTGTGATGAGGTAGTTTAACATAATTTCAGTATAGCCTTAATGAGGATTACATATACTTAAGAATAAAACTACATGCATGGTCTGTGAACATACGTGCTCGATTTATGCAGCCAGAATGAACAGACACAATTCCCTGTGCACCACTAGTTGTAACTGTTCTGCTTTTCAGCTCTAAAGTCAGTGTGATTAGCAGGAGGTATGATCTTTCCATCCACTGATGAGGAGCAGCACATGCTCCAACTACTTTGAAATACAAGCAGCTTACATTGGGGTTAGTAAGCACCCTAGGGTAAGAGTGTGGACAGGGAAGCAGGTGAGAGACAGATCACTGATCCCTGAAACACTCTCCTTGGGATATAATGCTGTGGTGTGTGCACTGGTACATTGGCCAGCCTCTGTCAGCTCTCATCTTAATAATGTGAAAAAGTAATATTCTGAGTGCATATAGAAAAGGTTCTTGCACCTTCTAGTGCTCAGCAAGGGCAGAGAGTGCTCTTAGGAAGTTCAGAATAAATATCCAGTCATGGGTTGAACTTAAGATGCTGAATTGATGTTGATCTAAGCCAAAGCCCTAGCTAGCTGAATGTGCTGTCCTGTGTAGCAGAAGGGTAGTAGTAAGTATCCAAGATAATGACCTCTAAGTTTTCAAAAGAAAAAGCATCAATTTGCCAGGCAAAATTGTATACTGGTGTAAATTTGTGTCTGCGTACCTACATTGCACACATGCAAGCACAGTGAAAGTTTAATGGTGATAATCTGAGGAGCAACTTCTAAGAAAAAGGCAGAGTTCTATGTGAAAAATGCATGTGCCTCAGCTGAATAGCTAACTTGTGTTTCACTGGGTGAATCTGACAGTCCTTTGCACAATGATAAGGATGTAAACTTCATTGCAATGAATTGATATGAATGTTCTAGATATTACTATATTACTGGAGCAAGGAGATGGTATTCCTTTTTTCCTGCTGGCCTTGGTACAATTTATTGCAGAGGCTAAGGGAAATGCTGCTCTCAGCCTGCTTCATGAATGCCACTGGAGAGAAGATTCAGAGTTTCCTGAGTGATTCATTGATGTCTTATGGCTGGACATTACTGTGGGGATGTCAGTGTCATTTAATGTCTCCCTTGGAGAGTGCCACCCACTCCTGTGTTCAACCAGCCCTCAAAGGTCTTCCTCTTACCCTTCTGTCTCTGCAGTAAACTTACAGATGTGAATTGCTTTTCCTCCTGTAATATTCATTAGATATTATTTTAATGTTGTTTTAGTGTTGTTTGTTCTTTTTTTTTTTGTCGCCCTTTCCACCTTTTTCTGCCACTTTTTTCCCACAAATAATTTAAGTGTGTTCTTCCTTATCATAACTGTACATTTGTAAGCTCCAAAGATGTCTTTGTAGACGTACTGGAGCATAAGATGAGACGCTACCTAATTTAAAATTCAAAAATTGCTTTAAGCTTGGAAACTGTGGAGAGATTAAAAAATCTCCACCACAACAAACCTTTAAGACTTTCAGGTCACAGGTTCTTCTTTTTTCTCTAGCTCCCACTGCTATCACGTGCTTTACCAGAGGACTTGACCTTAGAAAGGGGACAGAAGATGTCCTTTGCCCAGCAAACTGTCCTCTATGGCAATTTTATGTCTTTGGGGATGGAGTTTATGCCTCTCTTTCCAGTATCTGCGGAGCTGCCATACACAGGTAAGTCAGATGATTGCTAATCAATGTGTCAAGCAAGTTTATATAGTCTTGCCACACGTTTAAATCTTAATCTTTTGATGCAATAATAATAAAGATCTTTCTGGACTTTGGAAGTCCTATTAACTCAATAGGAATGTCATTAGGAGAAGAGAGAACAAGGAAGAAAAATAACTTGCAAGCCACCCAGCCATCTGAGTTGTGTTTAAGTGTTCCTGAAAACCACTTTATTAACTTTCTCTGAAGTGGCACAGCAGCAGACGGACTTTCACTGCAAGATTACTTCTGTGTCACTGGTAGACATGGAAGGATACAGTGTAAATAGTAACTAATTGGAGAACAAAAGCAGATTCACTTTCTGACTTTCATTTACATGACCTTTTTTCTGAAATTATTGAAATCAGTTTAAACTCCTATGCAAACAGACCTACTCATGATTTGGCTGAAAGTGGTCTGTAGACTATTACTTTTAATCAGTGTTATGTTTTTTTTGTTACAGCATTTCTCTTCTGACAGTTGCTTGCTGGGTGTTAGTCTACTTAATGATCTCTTAATTAGACCAAAATCTAGCTGAATTCACTTCCTGATAACCCTTGTTAAATAGATGTCATTAGAAAAGCAATAATCATTCCACAGGGGAAAGAAAACAGGCTGGCAGATATCTTATTGAGGTTATCTGGGGGTTTTGGGGGTTGTTTTTTTTGTTTGAGGAAGGACAAAGATTTAATTACTTATTTGCAAGGTAAATTCTCTCTTGGATCAATTTTTAATAAGGAAATATTGGACAAAACCAGATGGAGACAGTGAGGTATCTATTTCAGATGCCTGTGGAAGCCAGACTGTTTCCTGACTGTCAGTCTACAGGGAGTTCCAGACTTTGATTTTAATGCTTTGAGAATGCTTTTCGTTATTAAAGGAGGATTTTCAGCTTCATCTATGAACTGGCTGTACAAGATGATACTTGTTAACTTAAACCTTTTGCAATATGCTTCCTACCACAAAGTAAATTCAAAACTTTGTAACGTGTTCATGGCTCTTAAGAGAGGACAGAAATTTGAATTGGACATGAAGAAAAATCTAACAATAAGGACAGACTAGATGGTCTGAGATATTATAGGAACTGCAATAGACAGTGCAGTTTCCAGAAACAGATAGACATCCATCTGCCTCTAATAACTAGATAACTATAATTGATGCTATCTTGAAGCAAAAATGCAGACTAGATCATCCTGCCCAAATTTTTCCTGATTCCTGAGAATTCTGTAATTAAACATCAATATATTAAAAAGTAAGACTTCATCATGCATATAATCTAAATTACTTGGGTTTCAAGAGGTATTCTTGATACAAATAATTATATTGAGGTATCATATTATATTACAGAGACCTCTTTTAATGTCCTGTTCATATGAATGGGGTTTCATTAGCATTTGTGTGTTACAACGTAAGTTATCCAGAATCTCTTTGAGCATCACTGAAATTCTTAAAACTAGTTTTATTTAGCTTCTAGGTACATTTATGTTAATATATACATAAACTACAGTTGAACAAAGAAAAAAAATTACACCATCTTATTATATTTGTGTATTCCAGATAAGATGACTCCTGCTCTTGTGGAAAGGCTGAAACTTCTCTTAAAAGCTTAAGTGAAACAAAGCATTTAAAAGAAATGGGGGAATAGTTTCGATCTCTTTTTTTTTTATCCTCAAGCAACAGAAAGAAACTCTTTCAGAATATACTGATGTGATGCTGAACTCTGCTATCAGAGTATTTTTTATTAAAAAAAGCAAACTAAAATTTTACAGAGAAATAAATGACTAGAAGATAAGAGGAAAATAAAGGGGTTTTTTAGTTAATATTCACTGTTTGATACTTTAAATGCTATAATAGACATACTAAGCATTTAAAATAATATTTAGGAGGCTACCATTACTATACAGAAGTGTCAATTAAAATCCTATAACTCTTACAAGACTTCCAAAATTCAGATTATTTTTATAGTTTTTAAACTAAAATGAACTATTTTTTAAAATTGGATTTAAGGAGGGGCTTTGAGTAGAAACTGTCTGGAATTTCTCAAATGCTGTAAAGGAGACTAAGAGCTAAGGTACTGTAGGGGTAGACAAAGAACTTGGGAGGTATTGGGGGGGTCTGTGTATTTGCTTTTAAAGCTTAAGAATTAGTTTCAAAGATAATTACGTGTATCCATGTGCATTTATTGCTAGAACATGCTTCCTTTAAATCCTTCTGTAAAAAGAATGAATGCTTCCATTAAGTGTGCTTTAAGTGTCTTCAAGTGTTAAAAAAGTTAAACTTCAGCTCTTCACTTTTCCTAGTTTAAGTATATACAAAAAGTTTGTGAAAGAATGTCTGGATCAAATGTCTTTTTTTAAAAAAAACAAACTTATATAGGAGAACTGAGATTTCTTCCCATTGTCTTTTTTCTAAGACAATGTTTGTATTTAGTGATGTAGCCATTTACTTTAACATTCCATTTCTTTACTGGTTGCCAAAGATGACTTGACTTAGGGGGGGTAAAGCTCTTGCTATCAAGACCTTTTTCCAAAGGGATTAAAGACTTGAGCATTTCTGAAATGTCAGAGAAGTTCCTAACCAGTTCAACTAGGCAGCGGTCATGAACCTCCCTTGACAGTGCTGACTGACTGTCACAGAAATCCCACCAAGAAAGCTGGTAGGACTCAGTTCCATCACAGCTGGGGAATACTTTTACAAAAGTAGGAGGTACAAGACATGGAAGATGCAGGTTTCCTTTAAAGATTTGCATAGTCTTCCCCTAGATAATAAAGCACAGGCATTTATGTATCACTTAGCTCTTCACTGAAGTCTGTACCTTGTAAACTACGCATAGTATTGTTCTCCAGCCCAGAGCACAGGAGTATAGAAAAATCCATATTTTTCCATAGTAAGTGTCAATATAAATTATACTACTTGTGAAATATGCACCCCTGTTTGTAAAATCTGCATCCAACAATCTGTCTCCAGAGACATTGTGAGAATAATGAAGGCCCTAATAGCAATGAAGGGATTAAAATATACTCAACCTTCTAATCTGTGTCTTCCAGTAAGGATATAAATTAACAATGTTCAAGCCTTCTGAATATGACAGACTGTAAAAAAGCATTTTGAAAAAGCAGAATATAGATGAAAATTTATTTAGGAGAACTGCTGGTTTTAAAGACTACCTTTAACTCGGGGGCTGTTAGTCCTGTTTGCCTCTCACACTCAGAATAGAATTTGCTACATGAGAATGCTTTGTTGGTTTTGCTGCAACTATTAGCAGCCATAAATACTAGTCCTGGTAAAAAAGGATTGATGAATGGAGGAGAGGTGACAGATGTTTAATTCTCAGCTAATTTCAGTGCAGGCTGTAAAATCCAAAAAAAACCCCATATAAAATGCTTGCTCCTTCTCTCTCTGTTACGATGGCTAAACTCCTGATTGGTGCCAAAGTAACTCCAAGAATATATCACTAATAGGTAATCACTGTAATTTGCTGTTAGTGTGATGTAACTAGATACGTGCTTTGAGAACTTTGTAAATTTCTTCCGAATAACTGAAACAACCACATCTAGTTTAAAACTAGGTATACCCTACATTACATTGCATGGTGAGTGCAACATAGCTCTATACCTTAAGCACTGTTGAGTACCAGGCCTGTGCCACTGCAATGATTGTTCCTGTTATCTTCTAGAAAGCAGAGTCCGGCAACTACTCAGCATTTCAAGAAGCATTAGTCTTGGGAGCAGTGCTTTTTTAATTTTTTTTTTTATAAACTGAAAACAATTGTGTGAGCATGGGTCAGTTCCCTGCTCCACACACACTCCATTTTGTGTGCTGGGGCCAAATTGAGGCCTGATGCCTTAATTTTGTATAAACTAAATAATGCTCATTCCTATGAGTAGTTTCATTACTGTGAGGCAATTATTAACACAAGAAAATACTATATGTGTAAAGAATTTTTAGCAGAATTCAGCTACAAATAATTCTGTATACTACAGATGAATAAGCTTTCTGCCTGTTTTAGTTTGTTATATTTGGCTTTTTCTCTCCTTATTTTATGTGTAATTACTGTCAGGAAATGGAATATTTATTTAATATTGTTCTTTTTCTGGGCAGAAGAATAAAAGATTTATTTATCAGGGGAAGAACTGAGAACCTCCTACCAGGCTGACACTATGTAGGCATGAAGAACTGGGTTAAACCTACAACTGAGTGATTAATTGGATTAATAATCAGAAGGTCAAACGAAGGACTAGGTTCTCAGCTTGTGCCGTTCTGTTCTAGTGCCAGTTCCACTAAATGGAGACCTAGCCCAATGTGGTAGTTTTTAGATGCTAAATAGGCATGTAAATTTTCTCATAACCTTCCTAACTAGTCACAGGATAGAATCTTTTCTAATTAAACATTGAAGTCCCAGAACTCAAGCGTAACAAAAGCATATCCTGGTATTACCAATCTGGCCACAAAGTGACCACAACCATGAAAGGCCCCTGAGCTGCCCTAGTGTTAACTAGAAGAACATTGACAAAAATATTTTTTGGCCAGAGGGATTTCTGAGCAGCTGTAGATCCCCTGGGAAACTTTGGGATAGTGCCTGATTCTGCTGTTGAGCCTTCTTTCCTGCCAAAAGCAATAGGGGTGCAGAGGAGACAGAAAGACCTCAACCTAGGGGGCCAGAGGATGCTGGCATGAAACCCTGAGGGCAATCAGGCAGCAGTAGGAGGCTGAAGTTTTGAAAAGAGGAGGAAGGATGCTTCTTGGAGCAATGGAAAAAGGTGGATGATGACAAAGGAGTCTGATGCAGCTGCTGATAGTAGGAAGGAAAGAGGGGAATTCAGGTAATTCTGCTGTCTTAAGTCCCTGAGGATAACTATTTTCATCAAAGGACCCTATAGGAAATGCCAGCTGCTATCACAGCCGGCACTCTGTTAGTAACAGGAACTTTCAGGTCAAAATTGTGCTCTTGGGTAATATGGCAGGCCTTCATCTTTCTGGTCTCTCCCTTCTGCTGAAAAATTAGATAGCCTACCTATAGACATATATGATGAGCATAATGATTAGCATAAAAACATGTGAGTTTCTGAGCAAACATTTTGCTTCTGGACTGCAAGACTAAATCAGCTCAATATGTACTTCTTTAACAGCTCAGTTACAGCAATACTGCCCTTGGGCCTGGGACCTCTCCTTGGCATAGAACATTCAGTCTGTATTCAAATCTATTCCTCTTCACTCTGTAAAGCTATTATACAACAAGGGGAAAGACAATCTTCGTCTATTTCACTGACAATGTTTTTGTTATCTATAGACAATTTTGTCTAGCTGATACTTACCTTACACTTTGAACTAAGCCCATTTAAGGGAATAGCCACTTGGCTTCATCTCCAACATTTTTAAACAAGCCAATAGTTTATAAGCATGCTGTAAAAAGTGCTCTCTCTGTTGGCCAAATCTGTCACCTGTCTTACAAATTCTAAGAAACAATGGAAAATTTTCCCAGAGGAAAAAGGTCTTCATCAGGTGAAAATCTCGTGTTTCATATTTCTTTTAACAGGACATGGTTTTACAGCTTTCTACTGCTGTGTCCAAGATTACTGACTGCAGTTATATCTATAAGGGTCATCTCCTATAGCTTGAAGAGTCTCTTTGTGGTCTAGGCATCAGTTTTGATGTGCAGGCTCCTTGAAAAACATTCAAAATTCAGCAAAGGCAAGCCAGCCCTGCATCTCTTTCTCTGAGAGTGCAGGTAAATGGTTCTTGCACATTAGTTTGAGGAGGTACCTGAGGCTCTAAAAAGCTTCTGCTTGTTTACCTCAATTCAGATTTTTAAGTATATTTTAGATGAAATTCCTATATTTTGTAAGACCTTCCCATATCTTCTGCTGCCCTTGGCCAGTATACTTTTTTCCATGAGCTATTGCGCAGTGAGGTACTGAATTGTTTCCTCATGTATCTGCTTTTCTGTTTAATTTGTGTGTATTTTGAGTGAAAAATACCATTTGAGTATAAATTATAGTTTGTTATTAACAGTGAAGCTAGGCAAGAGAATGGACTGACAGTTTATATAAAAAGTTGTTGTCAAGCAGTGCTGGCAGTAGTGTGAAACATAGTGAGTAAGGAAGTGAAGGCTGTCCCTGGAAAATTTGCAGAGTTCCAGTTTAATGGAAACAGCCATGGCATGCAAGTCAATTGCACAGAAGTAAAGAACAGCAGTGAAAATCAAAGCAGATTATAATGACATAAATAATTCTGAGGAAATGCATAGGCACTTCTTCACTGTTTAAATACCACTGCAGATCTACACAGGATGAGTCTTGCTTTTGAAGTCAATCATAAATGATTACAGAAAGGCATTTGCCAATCTGATTCAGAATAAAAAGGCGGACTGACAATATGGTTTATTCCACTTCTGCATATATAAGCATGCACTCTGAGTAAACTTTTTGGAATAAACATCCCAAGTAAAACTGATGAGATTGTAAAAGATGGCTTGAGCAGTTGTTAATTTACCTACAGAACAAAATGGCAAGAAAAGAGGATTAACTTTCATAAAGCTATAGTTCATGTTATATTCACATCTAGTATGAGCCCCACACTTGTATTAAAAATAGCAGATCTGTTATATGGAAATATGGTGTCTTCAGAAGGCAGTCTAGAGCTTTATGATTTGTGATGAAATAAAGAATCAAATGTTTTCAATAAATAGGTAAGGAGCAAATAAATCTACTCCAGTTTCAGTGGAAAGCTTCCAAATTCAATGGAAACTATTTAGAAGATTATTTTTTCCCTGAATGATTACATGGCAATCAAAATGAAAAGACCAATAGACAAAATGGAATATAGACAAAATTGGTCACACTGTGCCTAAAATAAGCTGAAATCATTGCTTCTAGGAATAATTCTTAGGTTGAGCTTTCAGTATGAATGTCATCTTAAGTTTAATTCAGCCGGCGCTCAAAGTTGCGAGTCCACAACAAAGGAAGCAGGAAGAGACACTAAACTCTTAGGAACGAACTTGGGCACAGATCCGGTTTACTGATGTAAACCCAAAGTAACTTCACTAAAATTGCAAGTATAAACTAAAACTAGAAGCTGTTCCAATTAAACATATGTATTCTATTTCTGACACATATTTCCTTATCCATTAAGACTGAGAGACAAATGAAGGCTTGAATGCTGAAGAGAACCAGGTACTGGAGAAGAAAACTCTGTTCTAATTAGGTGGAAATATTCTAAATACATTGTGTTATTTTTCCCAAAGAAAATTTTGACGCTACTGAATTTTCCTGTCATTTAAAAATACCCAGTTAGAGGCTCTGGTCTGACTTTTTTCTCACTGTTTTTCAAAGAGCTGTGAAGTGCTGTTTTGTATTTGCCAACCTTATAATCTGACTTTAAACTCATTCAGGGTAGCTTTACTAAAGCTCCTCTGTCTATATACTTTACACGGTATTCCTAAAAGAGAAAAGATCTGTGTATTTTGAAACTACTATCATAATCTTCCAAGCTACAAGAATTAAGTATATAACACCACAGTTCAATTTAGAAATGCAAATCACATCCGTGAATGAGGCGTGTATTTTAGCGGCGGTACACAAGGAGGTTTATGTGGAAGTTGCCTTTGCCACAAACACCCAGAGCTCATACTACCAGAAATATATGCGAGGTTTTCAAAACTGTGATCTTGATTATTCTACTTTCACAACGTTTTAAACCAGATTAGGCCATGACCTCTTTTCAATCAGGAAGCCAAATAGATAAAAATAAACACAAAGGCACACATTGCTGTGTTTAAATAGGCTTGAAATGGTGGTTTGTCTCCCACTGTACTGTACCTGCCCAAGTACTACAAAGCACCTAAGTTTTAATCCCTCTTAGAGAAGCTGAGCGTTGAATTTTGGACTCTAAAAATAACATTATTATTTTCACTTAAGAATTGACATGTCCTTGAAACATCACTGTTGTGCGTCAGTCTGAACACTACCAGAATTTTAGAATATCCTAACATTTTTTTTCCCAAGCCTGTGTGGCGCTCTGCAGAATTGTTTCTTTTAAAAGTTTTTCTCAGCAACTTATGGTTTGTTTTATCTTGAACACAACTGCCTGCCTATTTGGCATCTTCTTCAGGATGCTAGTGTCCAATATACTAATGATGGTATAATTGTATTGCTTTTTCTTGTGATTAAAATGTCTGATTTATAACAACTCTTTTTGTATCTCAGGGGGGTAATCACCAATGCAGGAGGAACTGTAAGAGTACAGACTCTCCCAGGACAGGAAAACTACCCTGCTGTAAATGCCAACGGGATCCAGTCTCAGGCACTCGCTAGATGGGCTTCGTCTTTCTCAGTGACTCGTAGGTGGATCACACTTATTTTGCAAACTACATTTGAAATATTAACAGAACTGTAGGAAACTTCTTCAATGCTCCTGTATGAATAAACAAATGTGATTGCTAACTGAAGTGTAGTAACAAAAGTTTTCACTTTTAATTCATTATTTTATCTTCATTTTTCCACAATTCCCTTAAAATACTGTTCCAGCTAGACCAGTTAGTCTATAGCAGAAGCCAATACATACAAATGGATCACAGTTATTTAGAATATAATGACGTGATAGCAGACAGTTGACAGTGCAGTTCCATAACAGTTGAAGCCGATCAAAGTCAGTGCTTTGATCATGCTGTTGCAGCCCTGTCCTCCTACCACTTCCAGCCACATAGCTTTATCCCTTCTCTCCCCCTGCCTGCCTTTGTGCAGGCAGTAGCACTTGTTGGGCCATTTAAGAGTTTGTGTAGCATTCCCTGCAAACCGAACACTGACCCTCCACAAATAGGAATAACGTCAACTTAGATGTGATGTGGTCATTAAGCTACAGTGTGACATAGTGTTTTTTTCAGAAGTTTTTGTCTCCATAGTTGAGATACTGTGCCCGATTGCAAACCAGTTATCATGCCCTGCCACTTGGGCAAGGTTAAACCACCCTCATAAAATTGTATAAAGAAGCCTACTGGTTATATATGTTGTTGTGGTTTCAAAAATATTAAAGTATGTGTGTTTTCCAGTATATTCTTTCAAAGTTTGGGAAAGAGATCTCTCTAATGCATTCTTATTGTTTACACAGCTAAAATTCATCCTACTATCTCTAAGATACTAGTAATCCTTGTGTAGTGTCCATTGCAAATTAATAGCTAAGAACTTGGAATTACAGCTGCTTCTGGTGAGGGTGTAAGTGAAATCCACTTCTCCAGATCAAGTCCTGAATTTATCCACTAGAAATAACGGCTATTACAGCTCAAAATCTCTCATCAATTAGATATGCTGTAATTACTCATCAGCTGCTGTTGTTTCAAATACAGAAGCTCAGAGGAGACGTTCATTACCTACCAAACAAGGAATGCAATACTGGATCACATCAAAGACCTGTCTAGGTCTGTGTCCTACTTCCAGAGTAGCTAATGGCAGATGATGAGGAAAGGTTATTGGAAATATAGTATTCTTCAAGCACTTGTAATTTCATCTAAATACACTAAAATACAGTAAATTTATTCTTCCAATATTTTAACAGATACCAAGAACACAGTGCTTGAAGCAGTTGGACGATCAGTATCAACAGCACGTCCTTCTACAGGTATGAGATCTCTGCGACAAGGGAAGTCTCTTGTGATAAGATGTGCTGCAGTGTGTGAATCTCTGGCTAAAATGACATGTTTCATACGATTCATTTATTTTTAACAAAGAAAACATATACTGTATCTGGTTTTGCAGTGTATCTTTCATCAGCAAAAAGAGGAATCATCTGTAATTAGGGAGATTGATTCTGATTTCAGTAGTGTTTAGGTAAATTTTAAAAAAAAAACACAAATAACTTGAATTAATTTGGAAAAGTAATACAGATAACATAAAGGAACATGAAGGGAAGAGTTCATGAGCCTATGGGATATTCTTTCCTTTTAAGTGACAGAGAAGACAGAGATAATGAATTATTTCTGGAAGAACTACTCAACAGCTGAGTGCTGTCAGGACTTGTGCAGCAGAAATTTAGATGTTATGTGAATTTTTCCACATAAAATGCTGCATTAAAAGGCTGTATCAGTTTTTTATGAAGGTTAGTGGTATATAAATACTGGACTTGTATGTTGTTTGTGAATAGACCATTTGCTTTACAGTTTAAGTCGTGGTTTGCTTCCAAATCATTAAAACTGCACGCTATACAGCAGGATTGCTAACTGAGAAATGGTAGCACTTGAGATGGTGAGCTACAGCAATCCACCCAGCTTTCTGTGTTTCAGTAATCAGCTAGGCAGGTGTAGAAAGGAAGGTTAAACTGTTTCATTTGAAAAAGAATATTCTCCAAGGAGCAAAACAGTAGTAGCACCAGTTTAATAATTAAACTGATTGACAGTTCCTACTACAGATAGACTGCAATGTAATTTGTGGAGTCTGAGCTTTTTCTGGTTCACTTTTGGCCATTCATCTTCTTGTTCTTAAATGATCCATGCTGTTTCTTTCACTTGAAGGTAAAAGACCTAAGAAGCCACTTGATAAAAAGGCTGGAAACAAAGGTAAGAACCCACAGATTTAACTTCTGCAAAGCAAAATCTTAACATCTGTTTGATGTTAAGTAAGTCTAATTATTTTGGATGTTCACAGACTGTAAAGCTGATATTGCATTTCTCATTGATGGAAGTTACAACATAGGCCAACGCAGATTTAATTTGCAGAAAAACTTTGTTGGAAAAGTAGCTGTGATGTTGGGAATTGGAACGGAAGGGCCTCATGTTGGGGTCGTACAGGCCAGGTAAGAACAGATCTGCACAAAATATAACTGAGTGATTAAGAAGAGAAATAATATATCATTCCCTATTTTGCAGAACAGTATTCACTCAATAATGGCTGATGAATAGCAAAAGAAAGCAAACTCTTTCCAGCTGTAGCACTGTTTGCTTTGTGCTACGCTGAGATGTTCATGTGAGAGGACGTGACAAATTTGATCATCTTCTGCCCTTGTGATACTTGGTATTTGGATAGAGAGAGCAGCTGGACTTCTCACAGCCTCTCTGGTGCTGACAGTTTCATAGCTCATCTTAGTAAGACAGCAGAAAGCACTCTGCAAAGGAGACATGGCGCTTCTTAAAACTTGTAGAGAGAGAATTGTCACAAGTAGCTATGTACATGTACAAAACAAAAAGCTGCTCTTGCCAACCTATAGCTTACTACAGCTAATATTTTCAAATTGTAAATGGTTACTTTTTTATTTTAAGAGTATTCATAGAATCATAGAATCATTCAGGCTGGGAAAGACCCTTAAGAACACCAAGTCCAACTCTTCATACTACTATGTATGTTCACAGACTGCAAAACAGTCTAAAATAGTCCAACACATTGGCAAAAAGTTCTTTGGAGCCATAGCTTAGTTTGCTAGTGCTCAGTAACAGCAGTTTTCCAAGGCTTAGCCACTTTGGCTGTGGCTTCTGGAATAAAGGCAGCACAAAGAAGCCTTTAGCTCACTTATTCCAAGATGAAACACCCGCTAGATTAACACAGGGTTTCTCTATCACATCTTTCATCATTAACGACTGTTCCTCTCCTGTGCCTTTAGACAACTGTAGAGTAGATGTCTGAGTCCAATTTAATGACCTAGGCTTGCTTTTATAGTCACTAGAAAGAAAGACCACATCTGTGGTACAAACTGTCTGAACTGCTTTGGGGGGCTTTTTTAGGATATGATGAATTCCGTCCTGAAAAATCCAGTTTCTGTCCACTGTAGACATTAAAAGCTAGGGGAAATGAACGCCACTTTTGCCGTCCTGGGTTTAAATACTATAAGGTGAGGAACAATTTGTGGGCAAATTGAGTAATCAGTTAGGCACCTGGAACATTCAGCTCCTCTTCATTAGAAATTAATCTTGCAAGCAATAATCTTTATATCTCAAAATGTATCATTTTAACAGTTATTCTGCCAGGGGATTCAGCACTGCAGACCAACTCTGCTTGGCACAGGGATTCATTTTAGTGATTCTGGTGCAGGACTGGGTCATTTACTCATAGCAGCAGCTCTTTGACCTGCAGGTGTTTATCTTTCTACTCTTTGCATGGCAAAAATAACTTAATTGCTTTTTGTTTTGTGCTGTAAATCAACAGTGAAATGTGGAAACTTAGCATAGCTAAAATCTCTCATTTCTTACACGGAGTCAGCAGCTAGTGTACCTTAAAACTTCTCATTTTAAATAAACTGCATTTCACAGGATTTTTTTATAAAGAAGGTGTTTCTCATACAAAATAGTAGAAAACCTGCCACTTTTCAATTGCACAAATGCATTTAGTTTAATATCTGGCATGTTCAATTTTTTTTCTGTTTGTAATGTCAACCTGATGTTTTCAGCTGTTTGATAAGCCTAAGAATCAGCCTGTTTTTAATTTACCTGCCCAGGTAAATAATTCCTCTTGCTAAGGATTGTGAGAATCATTAAATGAGGAGCATAATTCTATTTTAATAATTAAAAACATAGAAAAGAATATATATTACCAAGAACAAAATGATTCAAATTGTATTTTAGCTTGCTAACGCCATAGCAGTATGAAAAGTGAACTACATACTTTGTTACTCTATTTTATTTTTCCACAGTGAATATCCAAAAATTGAATTCTATCTGAAAAATTTCACTGCTGCGAAAGAAGTTTTGTTTGCCATAAAGGAATTAGGGTTCAGAGGAGGCAATTCTAACACAGGTGAATTCATACTTCCATGCAAATAGAAATTACTTCTTTACATGTTTTCATATATATGTATTTCTATATTTTTATATATACGTGTGTGGGTGTATACTGAAGTTCTTTCAATTCATTTAGGGAAGAAAGTGTTTTAAATGCCACACTCATATTAGGTTCAACATTTTTCCACTAGAATATTGCCACATCTTACATTTCATATCCAAAAGTTAGGGTCACTTATTACACATTTTATTAGAGTAGAAGTACAAATATCACTTCCTGTGTTTAAACAGTAATTGACTTTTCACTAGTAACAGAGTGATATCTTGAGACAAATTCATATCTAAAAGGCTTAGAGTTTCTTGCTTGTTGAGTGGCTAATTAAAGAGTTAGAATAAACTTGGAATAAGTAGTAAGTGGTTGTGAAGAGATGTTTGCTAAATGAGGAAAATGAGCATTCCAAATACGTTGCATTTCACAAGCTAGATTAAGGTAGCTCCTCAGCTCTCTTCCTTCCAGTCCATTTGGCAGGCACTAATAGATCTAGTTCCTAGTTGTACAAAACTAGACCTGTGGGTGAAATAATGTCAGTGACTTCTTCCTTAGCTTTACCTGTGGGGTTTTTTTTGTGGGTGGTTTTGTTTATGGGGGTTTTTTTGCTATTTTTAACTTACACGTTTTTCAAGCTTCATTACTATCAAATTTCCTGGGACACTATTTCACTTTCACACTGGGTTAGACCTGTAATCATAACAGAAATCCTGCACAATTTCATATAGGAAACTGGTACTAAAATGTACCATTATGGTATGCATTGTTTCTTCATATTCTTTTTTTTGTTCAAAACTAGGGAAAGCTTTGAAGCACACAGCTCAGAAATTCTTCTCTTTGGAAAATGGAGCTCGCAAAGGAATTCCCAAGATCATTGTAGTGTTTCTAGATGGCTGGCCCTCAGATGATATAGAAGAAGCTGGTATAGTGGCCAGAGAATTTGGAGTCAACGTATTCATTGTATCTGTAGCAAAACCCACAACAGAGGAGCTGGGAATGGTACAAGACATCAGTTTTGTTGACAAAGTAAGAGAGAATACTATTATTTCGTTTTCAGTCCTGGGTATAACTCTGGAGAACTTACTTCATGCTAAAATTCTAATGAACTAATGTGTATATACATATATAAAATATTCTCTCAAAACATGAAATTTTTTTGAGATTATGAAATTATCCCTGCTAATAAGTGATTTAAAAGAACAGCACTAGGAAGGTTAAAGAAACATTGAGAGGTTTTTTTCCTGCTAAAGGGGCCACACTAAGGTACCACTGTTCTCCCAGTTCAGCGTCTTTGCCAAGTTGTAGCTCCTGGACTTTGTAATTACCTGAAGATTCTCAGTGTAGGAGATTCCCCTAACTCAGGTATGGTTAAATGTGCCAAAGCAATGAAATGCAGATACGGTATCTAGTGTCCTGAAATGGCAGACAGGAAAGCATATCTTTCCATACCTGCTCTATGGATAATTATTTACTTACTTTCACTACAACAAAGACAGGAAATATAGAAAAACATATCCTAGCAAGTTCATGTGCAAGACGTTAATCTTGGATAAAGACTTTTGGATTCTTGTTTTATATGAATTAGAGTGGGAATTCAAACACCGATCACCTACAGATCATGTGGGCTTTCTAATCACTAGGTCTTTACTTACTCTCCAGTGAGACAACCTCTCATTTTCCACAGAGAGGTTTTAGATGTCTAATTTCTGCAGAATTTCATAGCTCAGGGCGTGAACAGAATGAAGCACTACAGCTCTGCTTTTTCTAGGCACAAGAGAGCTTGCTGCTGATCCCAGTGGTATTGCAGGCACGTCCAACCCTTACATACTTATAGGCATAGAAAGACATGACCTGAGATGACGGAGGCCTGCCCTCCCCTTCTGCATTTTGATCTTTGCCAGATTAGTTATCACCTTGGAGAGCTGATTTTAAGTGTAACCCCTTTCTGAATTAACCTTGTACTTTACATGCATCTTGTGGAAGCTAGCGGAAAAATACATTTTACTTTGAATGAACTGGAGCTATATATCTACCCAGCTGTATGTCTGTGTTTATGACACATTATAGCTTAAAAAAAAATGAAAAGTTTACCATGTTCAAAGGGAAAACACTGAGACTAATTTTCAGTAGATAAGCAAAAATACAGAACTTTCAATCCTTTGGATAATCAGTGGTGTGACTTAGTTTGCTTTCAAAAAACATAGTTATAATTTCCAGTTGTTACAGTTCTCGTGAATAAAGTTAAATTATTTGAAATTTCCAGAGGTTGGGGTGTAGGGTTGACTTTATTATTAGATAAAATAAGCTATACTATAGGTTTCACTGACTTCAACTGCAGATGTTTGTCCTCAATTTCTTTAAATAGAAACAAGCAAAAAACCCACCCCAAACTCCCACCATTGGGCTCCATTTCTAACCTGCCTTTGAAAGAAAATCACATAGGTGTCTGATTATTATTCATTCAGCTGCTGTGTCAGTAATCACTTGACTTTTTGTTTTCAAACAGGCTGTCTGTCGAAACAATGGCTTCTTCTCTTACCAAATGCCCACCTGGTTTGGTACTACCAAATATGTAAAACCTCTTGTCCAAAAATTGTGTTCACATGAGCAGATGTTGTGTAGCAAGACATGCTACAATTCCGTCAACATCGGTTTCTTGATAGATGGTTCCAGCAGCGTTGGAGACAGCAACTTCCGCCTTGTGCTTGAATTCATCAGCAACGTTGCAAAGGCTTTTGAGATCTCTGACATTGGTTCCAAGATTGCAGCTGTGCAGTTCACATACGAGCAGCATGCCGAGTTCAGCTTCACAGACTACACCACAAAAGAAAAAGTCCTCTCGGCTATCCGGAACATTCGCTACATGAGTGGTGGCACTGCTACCGGTGAAGCCATTTCTTTCATGACCAGAAATGTGTTTGGGCCAATGAAAGATGGACCTAACAAAAATTTCCTTGTCATTTTGACTGACGGTCAGTCTTATGATGATGTCAGAGGACCTGCTGCTGCTGCACAAAAAGCAGGTAAATTGCATATCTTTAAAAGCAGTAGAAGTTGATTCATTCTGTTTCTGTTGTATTGTAAATGTTAGGATTTTAGAGTTTGCAAATACAGCCCCAGTGAGCAAAATAAGTATCATACCCATTTTAAATTCAGCAAAATGTAGGCCTTGAGGAACAGTTTTCCATTAGGAAGGAAAAAAAAAATAGAAACAGTGCTATGGAGCCAGGTAGACTCACTCATGGCAGCTTAGTGAAAAACATACACTCAGTCTCATTTCCCTAAATAGGAGAGAAATTAGTAGATTAAAAATAAAAAGCCAAGTAGTGAAGCTCCAATCAATGATGCCATCCAATACAGCATGACTCCTGCTCTCCATCATCATCTAGGAAGGCAATAAACAGCTTATTGGGCTGCTGCTGCTTGAAAGCACTAAGCATGCACAAAGGATCCAAGTTTATTTTCAAAATTATTTTACACAGCGTTATTTGTATTTCAAGACTGACATTGTAAAACTGCTACATTCATATGTGTCACTACAGAAACAACTAAGACACTACCTCTTAAGATAGCCCATATTTCCTTCAGGATTTTTACTGAGACAAATCTTCTAATTCCTGCTATTTAGTGGCAAAATCTAATAATCTTTGACAGACTACAGGTATGGAAACATGCTTTTTTCATCCAGATTAATTAACAGATGTAGTAGTGGCTGTTTTTCTTGTATCCATAAGCAGAATGGTCTTAACTATATTTTTTTTTTCTTATTGTAGGAATAACGGTCTTCTCTGTTGGCGTTGCCTGGGCACCTCTGGATGACTTGAAAGACATGGCTTCTGAACCAAGAGAATCTCATACTTTCTTCACTAGGGAGTTCACAGGATTGGAGCAGATGGTTCCTGATATTATAAGAGGCATCTGTAAAGATTTTTTGGACTCTAAACAATAAAGCAAAAATCTGCCATTGGGTATTACTACTTTGAAACTAAAAATCATGAAACTGAAATGGTCCCTCTAAAGTACGGATGTTTCATTCTTACATATACTATCATAATGCAAGGGAAGAAGAAGGGCTACTTTTTTTTTCTGTAGACAGTCAAGGATTCTTGTGAGATTCTTGTGAGCTTGTTAGAAGTTGTACTTAATACTGGAATGCAGAATTTGGCCAACAGCTATTATTTTCAATACAAATATAGTATCCCCAAGTTTAAAGCTATGCATATCATGCACTTAAGGCTATCAGATATCAGCAGAGGAAACAATACAGCTCTGACATTTTTGCTGTCACTTGCTAGATGTCGTCTTATGAGTTAAAAATAACATAATTTTAAATACGTGGTACTATCTTCTAGAAGCCTTCTGTAGCTTACGATTCTGTATCTTTTCAAGGAGTTCTGATAGCGTGCAGTACTTTCAGTGCTTTGGTTGCACAACATCCATTATTGCCAGGCAGTTTAAGAAAAGATACAACAGATGTAGTATCTGTGTAGCTAAACAGTCTATTTTTACTAGTTGAGCTTTTGCTATTGTGAATGATATTGCCATCCGGTTGGCAAAGTTTACATCAAAAGACATTTAACTTCTACCCACAGATTTCTGTGGATCTCTGTTGTTTGGTTCTTTTGGCACAGAGTTTGAAAGACATTTAGGACACAGCAGTTCTTTTTTTAGGATTTGGATCCTAACATATTAGCTGATACCACTGCTTTCTACACCACTGAAGTCAACAGTGATATTCCTAATAGATGTCACATAACCAGATTTTTTCCTGTCTACTGCCTTGTACTGTCTTGATTTTACAAAGTTGTTATTGGCTAGACAGTTAGAGACAGGAATCTTGGGCAAAGAGATGATTAAATTAGACCACACACTGAAAGCATTCAAGTTCAAATCCAAAGGTACCTCAAACCTTGAAACCTAACAACCAATTCAGATCAGGTTACATGGTTTGAAAAGAAGAGTAGGCAGACACTTAAGTGGGATTCAGTAGCTCACAGAATAACAACTTTCTATTGCTAGTAAAAACATCTTTAAAGATGTGTGAGATTCTCTGAAGATGAAAGAATAGTTTTCTTGAGAAAAGGCTTTAATTTGATTACATACCTAGTAATGTGTTGATACATTTATACCTACATGCATGTGGTTAAATGACTCAAGATTCACTGAGTTATTCGAGATTCCTGGTGTGAATAACATACTTCAAGTATTCTTTAGAAAATAAAGGGTTTTTTCAACTAAAATATATAGTAGAAAACAATCCAGCACTTTTCCTATCAATCTAGGGTTTCCCTTTTTTCCGGCCCCTCCCCCCCGCTAATGATTGTAAAATTCATAGTAATTATGGAGTGGCACAGAAGGGATTGTATTCTTCAGGCTTTTGTTGTGCATTTTTTTAGTAACTTATGACTGGCTATATATTACACTAAACATGAATGGCAAATATGCCTTGTATTTTTCTATTAATTGTTATCCTTAATTTTGTTATGTGTTTATAGATAAGAGTATTCAGCTATCGCTGTATAAATTCATATGCAATATCAACTTTGTGCAAAAGTTTAATTCATTTAGTTTATAAACTTTTTATAGAAATATATATTGCAAGAAAACTGGGACTGCTGCTACCTGTTTCAATATCCTGTAATATAAAAGCCTTTTTACGATGAACCTCATGTAGTATAGCTTGAGTAAGTTGCATGTGATGCTTCCTAACTGTCTGTATTCTTAAATCTCAATTTGCAAAATCCTAAACCATCCTCAAATAGCAAGGATACTATTTATACAAATATTTTGAGTTAGTCAATATCAAAGTTTTAGACGTTGTTCGTACTAGGTATGATGCTAGTTAAATCTTCTGAATATAAATTGCATGCTGGCTAGTAGAATCACAGTTTCCCTCCCACTTTGTTTTTACTATTGCAAAGGAGGATGCAGATTTACTCATTCATTCATCAAGGAAAAGGCAGGTCTAGATCTCTGGGACACTGAAACCTGCATAGCTAAATGTCCAAATATTTCCATTTTACAGGAATGGTGATGCCACATTACTTGCACCCTTCATACAGCCCAATTACAGTGAGGTAGGATGCGGGTACAGAAAATACTTTTTTAAATACACAAAGTTTACATGTCAGCAAGCATTTGTGAGCACAATTTTGACCTGGAAAAAACATCAGTGGGATATGGATAAAAAGATTGAGACCTGGTGAGCTACAGAGCCAGGGTGGAAAGGACTTGGACTGTGCTGTAAGTAGAAGGTAAGTTTGGAGGAAGAACAGCATGGTAGAGGGTAGCAGACGTGATATGAAGCTCTGTTTTGGGTAAGAAGATAGGTAAAGCCACAGTATGAGAGTTCAGTTTTATGCTCCAATTCTGCCTCCAAGGCAACTCAAATTTTACCCCTCACACAAATCTTAGGCATTTAGATCCTCTCTGACCATGAATCACCTTGTATACATATACATGTATACATGACTCCTCCTAGCTATACACCTGTCTGACAAGTGCAGTATATAGGAAAAGCACCTATACAGCCCAGGACTGAAGGTCAGTAAACTGCAGAGAAGTCTTCATACTGTCAGACCTGTGACGTGGTAGGAAAAGTCTTTTATATTACATTCTCAAGCAGAATGCAAGAACAGGTCTCAGAAGTTGACCTTTATTATTGTTTGTGAAACTACTAATATTGAACCAGCAAGGAACAAGAAAGATCCAAAAGTAAGATCAACCCAACATTCTTCAGAGAAAATAATCCCTCTAAAAGTATTTACTTCGCCTTTCAAAACCAATGCCAAGAGCTATGTAGCAACCAGCCAAAAAACATTTGCATCAAAAGCCAATGACTATACTTGTCTACAACTTACAAAGAAGTAATTTTGAGGTGGGAAGAGAGGAGGAAGAACAGGAGTGGGGTTTTGGCACATATGAAGTAGTATAGTTTCATCAGAACAGTATTTTCTCCCATAAGTGTTCTTAATTACTTCTATTTGCATTTCATATTAGTGTTGTCACATAAGCCTTCTCTTCTACCAAGTATGGCCCCATACAATACAGATATTATATTTTCTTCTTCAGAACAGGGGAGATGAAAAGTGGTGACAACTTCTTATGCCTTGCTTTTAAGGCATATTTCTAATGGGGCAACTCTTGATATCACTATCTATCTCCACCAGTTTTTTCAGCACTTTCCTTCCTTTCATTAGGCTGAAGGGTAAGTCAGCTCTAGAAGGCATCAAAGTCACAAAAATCACAGAAAATTTCTCTGTTGCACGCAAGTGCCACAAAAGGCCTGAGTACATTGTCAAAGAAGATGAAGTTGTATCTTAGACAAACCACCTGGAAACTGGAGGCTTAGATTCCCAGCCTAATAAAATCAATCCAAAAACTCTTACTGACTGGCTTTTATTTGGACCTGGGACAGTAAACATAAATGGTTTTCTTGAGAAGCTGAAGCAGGACGTGTTTATCATCAACTGTCATCCAAATATAGACACCAAATATACAGAAACTTCCACCAAACAGTTTATAATTTAAGTATGAGTAACTTTCCAGTTATATATGTCTATCAACTGGAGCTCACATTCTTTTGTCCTCTTTGGCTTCAACAGGAATTTTTGCCTCTGGCTTCAGCTGAAGGAAGAATAGGTCCTGAAAATTTGCTGTCTATGATTAAATCCAAGGTCTTAATCTCTGCTTTGAAGCAAGTGCCCACTTTAAATTTAATCTCATTAGGATCAAAATTTCCTTTCCTTTCAAACAATCAAGTTCGGTTAGTGAAGTATCCTTGATCATAAGCCACTTTGATTACCTGAAGGATATCTATTGTTTTGTTACTCTAAAATTCATTTACGTTCGTATGTGTATACATACAAATGAATATTGTGTCCTTACTAATTTTCTTTACCTTCCACAACCAAAGCAGTTATCTGTAAACACTAGCTGAACTCTAGCCATCCCAGGATAATGAAGGGAAACAGCACTGCTTTGGCCAGTTTCTTTACTATCGCCAAAAGGAGCAGGTAGCATCGCTTCCTGGCTGCCAAGAAGCCTAACCTCATGCTGAGGGCACTTTTCTGGGAGCCAGGCGCTGTCGGTTTGAATATACCCTCAGCCTCAGGGTAGAACTGAACCTACAGCTGAACTTCATACTGGACCAATTCCTAAGACACCGGCATGAGAATCCTGCATAGCTGTTTTTGCTAGCAAATGCTACTAAACTTTTGCAACCTTCGCTTAGGTCAGGCATGGCCTTTACTACTTTACAGCAATCAGAGTATGGTAGAATGTAAGCAAAGGGATAAAAAAATATTTTTCTGCCCTGGTCTATGTGATCAGATTACAAATATGATAAACAATTCACTGCCAAAGAATACAAGTTAGAGACAACGACGAGTCAGAAGACTGAGAAAAAGACTGACGAGATTTAGGAAAATAACTCGAATTAGACGGGAAAACAAAAATTACTAACTAAGCACTACTTTTAAATTTTCAGTAAGTTTCAAATCAAACAAACCATAACATTAAAATAGTCTTTTTTTAAAAAAAAAAAAAAAAAACACAAAACCAAATTCACAGTTATGTAGTTTCTGGAATTCTCTGACCCTTACCCTTGGGTATTTTAATAACATACTACCTGTTCAGAAAAGGAAGATGGGAGACAACAGCTTTCTCCCATCTAAATATTCTAAATGAGGTGAGGGATACAACTATCCTGAACTAATTCTGGTAAGGACTAGGAGCCAGTTTAGAAACAAAACAGGACTGTCTGGCACAGCATGCAGGTAGCAAATACTTCAACAAGGACTTTACTCCCCAATGGTCTGATTTGCTCAAATCTAAACAGAGACTAGACTAACACACACAATTAAGGGAAAATGACGACGATCAGTTGCCTCTGTGAGCCCAATAGCTGCCAAAAAAAAAAAGTTTCTGACAGAATGTAATACTTATGCACCATGGAAACTGTCACGTATTAGGATCACTCAAACTGGGGAAAATATTTCCAGCCTCTACAAAATTCTTCTGTACGGCAACCGTTACCTAAATCATCTTAACACAAAACTACACCTATTAAGACTAGCAGATTCAGTCACCTGGGTTATCAAAAGCAAAAGAGTCAAAGCACTAATTCAGGAAGTTAATATACAGCTCCTGTTTTGTGAACAGCTACCCTAGTAATGAAGCAGTATTGAAAAACATTTTAAAAAATTTGATGTCATTAAGATGCAATGGTATTTCTAAGTAACACAGAAAAACTCCAGGTAAGTCAAACCCAGGGGAAACCTCTGGCTATTGACCAGTCCACCAAAAGCACCAGGCACAAACCGGAGCCATGACACAGGCTTCAACACACTGCCACTGCATGCAGAGCATCTGCAGGACCTTGCAAGACCTTCTGCTTTTGAGCTCCCACCACCAGCATTGGCAGCTGCTTCTCCCAGGGGCCCGATTACCTCTCCCAGCTGAGGGTGGCAGTCGGCCTCTGTGAGAGGCACCAGCAACAGCCCCACTCCTCCTCCGTGCCTCCGGCCTGCTGCGCAAAGGGTATTTCCCAAGGCAGCTGAAGGCTTTGGGTTGATTGGGTTTTGGTGGGGTGGTTTTGTTGTGTTTTTTGTTTTTTTTTTTTTTTTTTTTTTTTTTTTCCCCCCTCTCCTCCCAGCCATTGCTGGGATTTCAGGGAAGGAAGACATTACTTCTGCATGAAACAGGAACTCCCTGACAAGAGCTTAGATGCAAGATGCCCCTAACCAAATGAGAAGCTTTTTCCTCAGAAAAGCTTTCTCTTCTGAAAGAAAAAACACACATATTAATTAAAAAACAACTCAACAACAAAAAATCCACCCATTCCAAGGTACAAAAGAGCAACTGGAGAGGAAAGACACCTGAAACAAACAGGAAAAAATCTGCTTAAAAAAGCCAACCAGGCCAGTCACCAGAAAGTCACCAATAGTATAAGACCCCCTTGGCCAACCCTCCTTTCCTGAGGGAAAAACATGTCCCCTTGGACAGCTGCCGTTCATGAGCAAAATCCCAGCAGCTGTCAGGCTCGGTCTGGGGAGCGCCCAGATGCAATCAGTGATTCCCTGTGCCCAGTTTCGGGACTCACCTGGATGGCCCCAGGCTGGCGGCCAGAGGAGAAGCAACAGCTCCCAGCAGTCACACAAGTCAAGCTGCAGGTGGAGGTAAGGGAGAAGCCTCAGGCAACACCCTATAGTGGACAACACAAGTAGCTCTCCCCCTCCCCCGACACCAAAATGGCTGCAGGCAGGGAGAGCAAAGTCTCCCCTGCCCTGCCTACGCACAGCATGCTGCTGGACTCCGGCAGACCCGCTCTGTCCCTAGTCCAGAAGCAGCTGTTATCGCCTTCTCCAGGTGGTGCCGCCAGGTGAGCCCCATCAGCTCTGCCCCACCCACAGCAGGTGGGCCACAAGCCTCTGGGCACCCAGCCTACAGTCACCCTCTCAACTCAGGAGTTCTAATGGACATATATTTCTGTAGATCACATAGATTCATGACCTAATATTTATACAACCTACTCTTTCCTTGTACATGTTTCTCAAAGCCTCTGGAGCTTTCAAGAAAAGCTGAAAGTTGAGAGACAAAAGCAGATGGGAGAAGGAAGCTGGAAAGTCAGCTAGCACTAATGAATGCTTAAGACTGAACAGATTTAAAAATCTTTCCAATATTAGCAAAAAAGTTCAGCTGTAAAAAGCTTCTCTTCAAGTTACATTGAAAACTGCTTAAAAAAAAAAATGGTCACATAGCCCATACTCTTTATTTTTTGTCAGAAAGGAACCTGAGAATAGAGCTGCAAATCATTCTCTTATGGTGGCATTCTCCCTTCAGGTTAAAGGGTTTCCAATACATCCATGTCAAAGACATCCCAAAAGCAAATACTCCTTGATCAACAAGTAAAATATTTATTCTGAAGCGTCCAGTACTTTCTGAAGTAGAATGGAGCATTTCACCTTAAGAGGCTACAAATCTCACCCATATTTTTTGTGATAGAAATTAATAATTCCACAAGCCACATAATTAAGCTAATGTTATTTTTATTTGAGACCATCACTTTTCAAAGGATTAGTGTCATTTATAAAGAATGGGGCAATATCAATACTTTTGAACTTTGCTAAAACATATATAGCTCCCCATAACACTCTGTTTAAAAGAGGCAGCCTTTAAGCCACACAGCTAGTACAAGATCCCTATTAAATTTGTACCTGTGGTCTCAGTTTTACAAATGCATATTTATATAAATAAGAATCCACAGCACTGATCCTTTAGTTTAGAAAGTTTTTAGTTCTGTAATAAATCCATTAATTTGAATCAATTTAAAATGAGAGCATCAAGAGTGTCACAGCACTGGTAAGATTTAAGTAACAGAACACTATATTCTCCATGTAACTGAAAACAACTCTGTATGTTATTTGTGTATGAAAATATTAAATAGATAAGTGCTACTTAGTATTTGTTAGAGGTCAATAGCTAACCACCAATACCTTAGGTTCCCAGCGGTGAATAAGGTGGAGCCATATGCTTGTAGGAATCAGTTCTCTCTCCTCCAGTTAAGACAGCACGCTACAGATGTAGTGTTATTCTGACAATGTTATGTTACAGCACTACACGCAATCAAAGCAAGAATTCTTCTACTGCAAGATTAAATGCCCTAGCACACTACTCCTTGACACTGTCAGTGTGCCAGGATGGCTAATGGTTAGCCTATGGTCAGCCTCCCCAGTTATTTTGCTTCAGGAAAACTAGACCAAATCAGCTGGAACACTGGACTTGACCATCCAAGAGGAAATATTACCAAATTCAAGATGTATAGGAATTAATAATTTAAAAATTAAAGTTCTCCTAGTGAGGTTCTAGATCACAAAAAAACAAGCCTCACTGACATCTTTTCAGTTTCATGTGCATCTAAAGAAATTAAACCATAGCTACTGTTAAAAGTACACATCAACAACTTTCTGTTATACTGTTTTCAGCAGAGACTCTTACAGTATGGAAGTCAGAGATTCAGCGACTCTTGAAAACAAGAGCCTTACGACCTAGGCTACCTCACATTGCCTCCTTTTCATTACTAGGGATTTCACGAGAGTTAAATTAACTTCCTCAAACTCTGTAAATATTCAAAAATAGAAGTATTTTGTTGCTATACATGCACTTTCAGAAAGTCTAGATGACTTCTGTTACGGGGGGCTATTAAGATATCCAGGTAAGAGGGAGGACTAAAAAGAAAGCATATTGTTCTCCATTATCAAGTCAGTCAAAATTCAGTTCTATGTTAAAATCAGAAAACAAAGCAATGTATTTTTTGTGATGTTTATAATGTTTTGTAGCTTGAATGATTTATTTTTTTAAAAATCTATTAACATAAGCCATTCAGTTTGTATTCTCCAAGTATCAACACAGCAAGCATTAAATATGGAACTTAAACATTCATTCATGCTCACCTCAGATGTAGCATTTAAAAATTCTGGAGCTTTCTGGTTTTGTTAATTTTTTTATACATACACACATGCACTGTAGTGAAACCAAACACAACTAAAAGGTAAAGTCAGTCATATTTTCATACCACATACCTTATCTGGGAGGCAAAAAAAGTTACACTCATTTTCCCAGCAGAATTTATGTAGACCACCTTATCTCCGTGTTTAGCCTCCCTGCAAAAATACCAGTTGCTCAACTGGAATGCATGTCTGAGACAGCTTTTATATGATATGGTAGCTAGAAGGAATAGCAGTCAGCACCAAGAAGCCTTCTATTGATTTGATTCGGGAAGTGCTGGAGAAGCACATAATAACAACAGTATGCCAGGACAGAGAATCCTCTCAGTTTTAAAATAGATCAGTTAACACAGAATAGGAGAAATGGACAGCCTCTGATAATGTATCCTCAAGCCCACAGAGTTTTTCCACTAGGAAAATCTACCCATTATCTCCTGGCAAATAAACTCCTCTTTAGTATTTCTAAATCAGGGAAGGTTCTTTATCAGAGCTTGTTACACCCTTTTTAAGACATATTTGATGCTTATGTAGACAAGATGCTGGACTACAGTCACTGCTCATCTGCTTAAAATAGTACCTCCAATAAAAGGCAAGATGGGAAGTCTGTTATCATCAATCACACCCCAAACGCTAAATGTATTTGTAAACACATTTAAGTACCTTTCCATTCAGGTTCTGAGTGCAAGTCCTTTGGGTCTTTCTTACAAAAGAGAAGTACATCAGTCCTTTCATAAAGTTGAGCTGTTTTTGCTAAATGAAAATATTTATTTCAGCACTATCATTTTTACCCCATCACCAGTACTACAGCTCTTCTGTTCTAAAAAACCAAAAAATAAAGGTTTTAGTTTATTTATTGTGGGGTATAACATGCTAAGACTGTAGTAGAGATTACTGTCAATATTCAATAAATGAAGCTGCACTACAGCATTTGATCCACTATGCATTAGTGAACGAAGATGACCGTTAAGATTTCAGTTAAGAAAAATAAGCAAGTATTTTCAGTTTTACCATTTCAATTTTAATACAATTCAAAAAAAAAAAGTAAATGTTATGCATGGCAATGTTTATTAAACAATCACATTTCATTTAAGCATTAAAATGCAGCAGTCTGGAAAAGCTGCCAGAAACAATGTTTGGCTTCAGAAAAGGCAATTATGAAATTACTTCCAATAAAATTCAAATACTCTCTTGTCTGTTGATTAGTTGAATGCTTTAGACTGGAAGGAACAGAAAGTGCAAATCAGTTGAATGTTATTTTCAAAAGTAAAGTCTTAGTGTCCTACAAGCAGTTACTGAAAGGCCTCACCTCAAATCTTCATGATAAAGGACAAAATTCTCCAATTTCTATACAATTATAATTTACTGTAACATTTCAAACAATGTAACGTTATTACTAAACCAAAATTAATTTCAGAATATTAACTGCAGTATTCTGCCTACCATGAGCACTTTTTTTTTTTTTTAATCTAATTTGCTTGACATGAGATGGCATGAGATACATTCTCACTGCAAAACTGGAAACTTACAAGGAACAATACAGTTACAACCACTTATAGGAACATGTTCTAGCTTAAGGTAATTTATACGTAAACATACTACTTTTACATGAAAATCTACGATTCAGATTGTGGTATTCTGTTTCTGCTGATACCCTTTCAGCAAAGTGACTCATCACAGAGTAGCTAAATGTTGACCTGCAGCTTAGCCTTTTGCAAAAAGACTGCCCTTTTGCACATCATCTTTATTGGAGGACTTGTAAAAAAATGGACAAAGGTTAATAGGTAACATTTGACATATGGGCAAATTTTAAGCATTTAGTAATGATTTATTATTTTTAATTCAACACAATGATTCAGTGGCAGTTTGAAGTAAGAACAGAGTATCTTTCTGGCTCTGGAATCACTTGAGAATCACTTCATATAGAGAGAGTGAAAAACAATGTGATTATCATCTTACAAAGGCTCTAAGAATACACTAGCAATTTTCAATTTTTTCTTGTAAAAATCTTTAAAAATATTGTGGAAACATGTTCTTATATGTGGGTACTGCTGCTTGAAACTGAACAGTTGGTTGACATCCAGACAACTATTACAATTTTCCAAAAGCAAAGCAGCTTATAAGCATAATAAACAAATGGTCACTTTGCTAAAATTTAGACCTAATTTAGTAATTTGTAGAATGACACTTTCAAACTGTGCAACACAAAATAACGTAGCCAACAGTAACATACAGGTACACCATTTAATATTTATTATATGCATTTTATATACATTATTTTTCAACAGCTGTACTTTTGCTATGTGGTACAATCTTAAAAATTCGCTGATTCATAGTTTGTAAAACAGAAACCTTACAAAACTCATCAAAACTCGCAAACTGATCAGAAAAGTTTTGTGGAAGACTAGAAAAAATACTTTATTGTATTAATCATGCATTACACAAACAAAATCTTTAGTTACACCATAAACTGAAGCACATCTGAAAATAAAATAAAAGCAGGGAATAACTAGTCAAAACACAGCAGATTTATGAATCTTGAATCAACTACTTTTGTATTCTATTTGAAACGTAAATAAAAATAATTTTCACTCCAAAAGTTCTGAAACAAGATTGTTTTTTGGAATCAAACTCCACTCCAGGTACTTAACCAGAAGAAAAAGAATTTCTTGGTTTGCAACTTTAGAATTATCAAAATGTCCCATTTTCTCACCTATTTTTGACTGTTCAAAGAGTGCCATAATAGATACACAGGGCCCTTTAACACACTACATAAAAGGATATAAAGACCAACAAAAAGTGAAATAAATAACAATAGGCCATTAGCAAGATGGGTAATCCTTGATAAATAAACTCGTAAATACAGTAAGATGTACAAAATATCACATAGTGATAGGATGCCAAGATTAATTTTTTTTTTTTAAAGAGTTCATTCAGGGGTGTTAACCCCTCTGTGTTGCATTTGAACACATTTTACAGTCCTTTATTTATGAAGACAGTTATGCGATGATGATGAATTAGCATCCTTATGCAAGGACTTAGCTGAGCTGTATTAGGCAAAAGAAGGGAAGAGTGTGGTTACACGGCAGCGGGTCAGTGAGATCTCTGTGTTTTAGGGTTCTATAATGCAGAAAAACATTATCAATACAATCTTGAGCACTGTTGTGACAGGCTAAATATATAAAAAGACTTATAAAAACTAGAATTTTATCCAAACATTTTGTGCAACTAATGCTAAAATATTTTAAGTTAAATTTCCTTTTCTTTAAAGCAAAATAAAAGTTTAAAAGGGGAATCTGTGGCATTCAACTGATAAACAGAAGATTACTAAGAGATGAAAAGAAAGCTACTCTTGGAGCTCACTTCCCCCCACAAGAGCACCACATTCCTAACCCTAAGGCAGCACACAGAGTCCAAAATAAAAGTCTTTTGTAAGATCAGACTCCACGTTTGCTTAAAGACACCTAAAGAACAGACATACGCTCAGTTCATATCCAGTCAAGGCTACAAATATTGGGTGTTTTTTTTTTGTATTTCTCCCCACCCCCCAATTACAGTAATTACAGTTAAATGAATGAGCCCGACATTGTTCAAGATGTGGTGACTTTTCACCAACTTATACCTGCCCCACATAAGAGCCTTCACCCAGGCAGATCAGATGTAGTGTCTTATTGGTAACCTTATCATTGATGGCAGTGATGCATTCCCTCTTTTCTGTCCAAACAGACCTGCTGTTATGACGCAGGTTTGTTCTGCTATGTCACACAAATACTTTGGCAAGGGCATCAGCTCCTGCACTGGCAATATATGCTTTTGATGGATGAAATGCTACATCATAAATTGATTCATCCAGCTTTTTCCTATGAGCTGTTATTTCTTGCACACATGTCTTGCTGTCCAAATTCCATAACCTAATGGAACAATCATGGCCTGTTTAGGAAAAAAAAAAAGAAAAAAAAAGACAAAAGACAAAGTTAGATTTGTTAGACATTTAAGTGCATCAAAAATGCAAAATTTATAAGGCATACAGAATATGAAAAAACCCTTACTTCCAGACATTAAATAGATTCCATTAGGATCTACAGCTAGACTTGTGACAGCATCCAAGTGAGCAACCATAGAATGGATCATTTTACCTAAAAGTGAAATAAACAGTGAATTTTCTATGAAGTATTGTTTCTTTGAAAAGTAACATTCCCATTAAATGCAATATAGAATAACACGCTTATTTAGATTCCAATAATATCTGAATGATACAATTCTATCAGAAGTTACTAAGTTTCAACTGCAGACTCTTTTATAAGCATATGGGTAAATGACACACAACTCAAAAAGGCTTTCCCATTATTAGCAGTCTTTTGATCCATCTGGCATCTTCACTGGTAGCAATGATAATGAAGATCCATCCTAAAATGACTGGGTGAGAACCTCAATTTTTCATCCCTTAAATGTCCTCATACCTGCCCCCGTAGGTCAAGGTGTTGATGAAACTTTCTGAAAACTGACTTACTGAGTCATACCAAAGGTCCATCTATCTCTATCATTGCTAGGAGAGATGGTATTGGTGATAAACCAGGGAAGAAAATAAAAACAAGGCAATCATAAGTGATACTTGCCCAGAATACTCTCTAGCTTCTAACAACTAACTGTTAGCTATTTCACAAATCAGAGGTGTTATCTCTGCAGCCAACTACTCTTAATGCATTTCTTTTCAGTGACCTCCATTCCTGGACTCATTTAATAACATCTCTTAGCATCCCATGATGCTTTTTGGAAGGAGTTCCAAAGTGTTTAACTGCACCTAAGAACAACCACCTCTTGCTGTTTTGAACGTGTCACCTGTTGGGTGGTTATCAACCGAACCTTAATTCATGTATTGGAAACAAGAGCAAGTAAATACCTACACTACCATGACAAACATGCAGAAAGTGTACCATGTTTGCCCAGTTGTCCATTTTCCTGCAGAATCGTAGCCTATTTAGTTTCTAAGATTCTTCCTCAAGAAGCTAAAAGCTACTGAAGATCTCTGATCATCTTTTTAACCATTCTCTGAAGCATTTTAATTGGGCTATATCCCTTTTGAGGTAAGGGAGACTGCAAAGTACGCATGTGGATACACCAAGAATTCATACAAAGGTGTTAACAATGATTCTTTTTGTTGTTTATTCCTTTCCTTCCTCCTAACATTCATTTTGCTCTTCTGACTGCTAAGCAATGAACTGACATTTTCATCCAACCTCTTCTTATAACTCCAACATTTTACCTTCAGTAAGAACAGTCAGTCCAGTGATTACTATTTTATATCGTAAAGTTTGTTTTTCCTTACATGCATCATTTCACATTTATCCATATGGAATTTAATTTGCATGCTCTTAAGTCTATTAAGATCTTCAGTTCTTCCTTGTCAGCCTTCATTTTTTATACCCTGAATTAATGAATATCAGTAAACTGTCAACATACTGTCCCCTGTCCAGATGATTCATATTATGTTGGACTATTGCTGATCCTATTACCAGGACCTGGTAATTTTTTATTTCACAAAATGACCATTTACTTCTACCTTCTTTTTCCTGTATTTGACCCAATTATTTGTTCATGCAAGATATTTCTCCTTATTCTACATCTTTGTTCCTTTAAAAGTAATAAATTTTAATTACAGGACAATCATTGCAACGCATTTAATGACCACAATTCAAATACATACATTCATGGCAGGTGAGAGGGGGAAAAACAGATAACTTTTTGCCTTGAAAAACAAAAAAAACAAGGACACCATCTCCCACTCCACCCAAACCAAACACACTTTAAAACAGGTGTTTTGCACATGTGCTAACATAAAGTCAGCTTATGTTGATTTTTTTTTTCTTCCACATTTGGTAGGACAACATGCAGTAAGTGACTGATAATTTGATGAACGGGAAGTTTATGTTCATTCTTACTATTCCAACCTTTTTGTCATGACAGACTGCAGTTTTTCCCTATACCCTTCTTTCATCTCTTTTTTCCAGATCCTTTTCTGTTTTATAAACTTCTTCAGCAACTTTAAGTATAACACATGATTCTATTACTACACTGAATTTAGGGTTATTTCTTGCCCTAATAGGTAGTAAGAAATGTTCTTTACTACTGAGAGTTGAAAAACATAACTGATATATGCTTAGAGTTAAAAGCATGGAAATTATGAAGACAGGAAGAAAATGGCAGACATATTCTATAAATTAGCAAAGTGCTAACTTAAGAGTACCTCCTTGTCCCTCACATTTATCTCCGCCTGTTTTGAGAGAATATCTTCTGACTGCTGAAGTCACAATTGAAAGAGATATCACTATTTCACAGAAAAGGTACTGAAGAGGTTTAATCTTACAAATACCAGAAGTTCCTTTTTGTGTAAAACTGCATCACTAGTAAGTTTTCTACAAATGGATTCTCCTTATGTCCATCCAGATTTACTTTATAAACATATTCATACATACAATTAGGTTCTCTTTATCCTTACCCGTTTTGTTGTCAAAAAATTTGATGTGTCTATCTTCATGTGCTGTAATAGTTACAGGAAGGGTGGGATGACTTACTACCTTGTTAATATGATTATTTGATTGTACACCTGAAAATAAAATTAAAAAAAAATATTCACCTGCCTTCAAGAAAGGGTTAATGTTAAAATGAGAATATTTTAGCATTACACTTTACTATACCTTACTATATTAACTAATATTCTATAAATAACATTTCAGGAAAAGCATCAATAAATCCCATAAGAAATAAATAATAGCTTCTTACTTTACAGGATGAGGTTAAGCCAGGTAGACTCTAGCCAATGTACTGTAAGGTTAAAGCTGTACAAGTGGTTTATACACACATGAAATATTCTTGAGAGAGAGAGCAAACAAACCAAGTACTGCAGGGCAGCACTAGCTAAGTAGAAACAAATCTACAGTATATGTTTAGCACACATCTCACACTTCTCACATCAAAAAAAAGATTTAGCTTGGGAAAAAAAAAAAGAAGTAGTCAACCTTACATATTAGATTGTCAGATATAATTATGTCTTATTTCAAATTAAAGAAACAATGCATGGTTTAGAATCTCTTTAGAAGTTTTTGGAATACTCTCTAAAAACCAGTTTCTTATCTTGATATGCCAGTCTTTTAAAAGGCTTGTTCCCTTCATTTCTGTGCTTAATTTTTGTTGATGCCATTTAAGATTCTCTCTTTAAACCAGAAAAGGTATTTCTCCGATTTGTGATGTTCTTTCTCACTGTCAATGCCAGTTTTTGCACAAGCTACCTAGAAATCAGCTTTTACAGAGTTTTGCAACCTGTGTTGAAGTCTTATATAACCTACTTAATATTGTAAGTATAATCATTAAGTAAACTAGACTACTTGGAAAGAGCAAATTCTTCCCTTGCATCATTCTTTTAGATCTCATTTCATAGAAAGGAATGATCAGAAACTGAAGGTTTTCCTTATAGAACACTTTCATAGGTTCAGGAAAAGAAGGCTCCTCTACCTAGAGTTTCATCAGATACATACAATTCTTAGAGCTACATCTTCATAGCACCTACTTTGGAGCAACAGAATTTCTAATATTGAAAGCTCCACAGGAGAGAGTGTTTAATCGCAACCTGTACAGAATTCTACACTGAATTAATATTCTGCTTAATTCACTTATTTACTTATCTTAATATTCTCCATGTCAAGGCTATAAAATGAAAACTGTGCTTTAATATGCAATTCAGACAACTGAATCTTGAGAAACCTTAGCTTAGAGGACAAAAACTGTTGCTTTCACTATCTCTAACCACTCTCAAATCCTGCTAATTCACAATCTTTTCCATCATGTCTGGTCCAAGCATCTTCAAACATTTAATCAACTTTCAAATTGCATGATGCATGAGAGGAGCAAGCTTGTTCATCTACTTCACCATATATTAAAAATTTGATAAAGTTACCTCATTCAAGATGGATATGTAATACAGAAGAGCTTTACTTACCAGATTCTACTTGTGATGAAAGCACTACCACTGACTGGGATGTTTCTAAATCATAGATGACTGTGCTGCCAGTGTTAAAAGATGCCACCATATGAGCAGGGTCACAACCTATGAAGTCAACTGATGTAGGTATTCCATGCTCTAGAAAGAGAGAGAAATGTCCTTAGAAAGAATGAGACACTTGAAAAATTCCTGACAGTTTAAACATTTAGTTTGTTTTACACTTATACTTTAAAGAAGAAATTCGCTCCCTTCTTTAAAGTAATGCTACAGCACCAGGATTATTTTATGAAGAGATCTTTTCCCTTTAGTCCTGTTACCTAGTTCTGACAAATGGAGATAATGAGCCTGAACACATCATCAGCTGCCTCCTAACAGATTTTCAAAAATACTGCAAAAACTTACCTTTCTCTCCATTGTAAGTGCAAATACAGGGCATTTTTTCTGGTGGGTTCCATAATCTAATAGTGCCATCTGCTGAACAAGATAGTAAGTGATTCTTTACACCACTGTAAGCAAGACCCCAGACTGCATCTGTGTGAGCAATTAATGTGCCAGCTAGAACGTTTGGCTCTGGAAAAAATAAAAGTTCAGAAATGAAACCTTTTTAGTGAAGAAACACGAAATAAGTATTTCTTGTACCTCAACATAAATTAAATTCCACATAAAACTGTCACATATCCCCCCCCCCAGCCCTTCCTGTTTAAACAACAGCTAGAATATTACACAGGAGGTCATTTTGCACAACCACCACCACATTTCTCAAAAAAAAAAGCCCAACAAGCAAACAGACAAAAAACCAAAAAAAACAAACAAAACACTCCACCAAGCCAAACCAAGCAAACCCCACAAACCACTATGTCCCTTTTACTGGAATGATACAATGCTTGTTATCACCTCCTCTCTGAGGAACCTGCTTCTTCCCTCCAAATTCATCATCTTAAAGATGCTTGGTCACAGCCCTTCCTCTATACAAGCTGCAAAAACACCTAACAAAATTACCTTTCCACTTAAACACTGATGCTTAATGCTGGTTTTACCCAATGTACTCTGCTGACACAGGGGCATGCTCTAAAACTCTCAAGCACCCTAATAATTAAAGCAAGAGTATTTCTGTTGTGGAACAGGGAAACACATTCTTATTTTCTTCTTCCTGATACTTTATAGCTGTCTTTTATAAAGGTTTTTTTTAGTCTATTCTCTACCAGGCTTTGAGTAGAGAAGTGAGAGAAAAAGATAAATGGAAAGGAATAAAGCCAGATAAATCACTAAAATGTAGTTTTGCAGAAAATTAAGAACAAGTTGGTCTTGCAACCCAAAACCCTGCTAACAAGGGAGGAAAAACATCCTACTAGAGTGCTCTCTTTTAAAAATAACTTTGTCACTTGAGTAGAGACAGTTCTGTCTGAGGCCCATGAAAATTATACCAACAATCCTACCTGCGTGAACAAAGCAGATCACTTTTAGTGATTAGACTACACTGAATAAATTTTCGGCAGAGAGGCACAATTTGAGCTATATATCGGGTTTAAGGGACAGGGTGTAGCGGCCTTCCTGAATCAGTGCAAGACAGCACTGCTTCTCATCCCTCTCCATCTCACTGCTATGGATTATGCACCCTGAGTGTTGTATTACCTCACTCATTACATTGACACAAGGGAGAGAGGAAGAATTCTTGACTCTGTCCCATTCAAACTTCAGTGAACCATGGAACTGCACCCTTAGAATTACATTAAACACAAAATGCTGATCACCATCAACAGCAGGAGAGTGATGCACTGTCTTCCAAGCACTTACCAGCTCTTTAATTTTAGAGACATTGCTTATGGGAACCGAGATGCAAATCAGAAACATGGGACATAGAATTTGAGTACACTTATCTTAGTTTTCTGAGAAATTCCTAAATAAATCACAGAATCGATTTGGTTGGAAGAGACCTCTGGGATCATCAAGTCCAAACTTTGCCCTAACACCACCATGTCAGCTAGACCATGGCACTAAGTGCAAAGTCCAGCCTTTTCTTAAACACCTCCAGGGATGGGCACTCCACCCCCCCCCTGGGCAGCCCATTCCAATGCCTCATGACCCTTTCGGTGAAGAAATGCCTCCTCATTTCTAGCCTGAACTTCCCCTGGCACAGTTTCAGACTATGCCCTCTTGTCCCGTCACTAGTTGCCTGGGAGAAGAGGCTGACCTCAACTTCACCACAACCTCCTTTCAGGTAGTTGTATAGAGCAATAAGGTCTCCCCTCTGCCTCCTTTTCTCCAGACTAAACCACCCCAGCTCCCTCAGCCGCTCCCCATCAGACTTGTGCTCTAGTTCCTTCACCAGCTTTGTCGCCCTTCTCTGGACACGCTCCAGCACCTCAATGTCTGTCTTGAACTGTGGGGCCCAGAACTGGACCCAGTACTCGAGGTGTGGCCTCACCAGTGCCAAGTACAGAGGGATGATCACTTCCCTAGTCCTGCTGGCCACACTATTCCTGATACAAGCCAGGATGCCATTGGCCTTCTTGGCCACCTGGGCACGCTGCTGGCTCATGTTCAGCCAGCTGTCAGTCAGCACCCCCAGGTCTTTTCTGCTTGACCACTTTCTAACCACTCTTCCCCTAGCCTGTAACGCTGCATGGGGTTTTTATGGCCGAAGTGTAGGACCTGCACTTGTTCTTGTTGAAGCTCACGCCGTTGGTCTCAGCCCATCGATCCAGCCTGTCCAGGTGCCTCTGCAGAGCCTTCCTACCCTTCAGCATATCAACACTCCCACCTAGCTTGGTGTCATCTGCAAATTTACTGAGGATGCCCTCAATCCCTTTGTCCAGATCATCTATAAAGATGTTAAACAGCACCAGCCCCAAAATTGACCGCTAGCGACTGGCCACCAACTGGATTTAGCTCCGTTGACCACAACTCTCTGGACCTGGCCATCCAGCCAGATTTTTTACTCATCGAAAAGTACAGCCATCTAAACTGTGAGCAGTCAATTTATTTAGGATGATGTTGTGGGAGACCGTGTCGAAGGCCTTACTAAAGTCTAGGTAGACAACATCCACAGCCTTTCCCTCATCTACCAAGCGGGTCACCTTGTCATAAAAGGAAACCAGATTGGTCAAGCACAATCATTCAAATAATCATTCAAAAATCTGGAATTTTGGTTTGAAGTAGTAAGCATGCTTTTTAAAAATAGGAGTTACGATTAATTTTTTCTTTACTGTTTAAAGCTCAGAAATTGCCAGTCCTCCTATTACAGTTCTATACAAGGTACATTATCAATGCAAGTGGGAATAAATAATGTTTGCCATACACAAAAAGTTGAAAACACACACTATTTAGTTAATAAATGACAGTTACATTTCACAAAAACTCTAGAAAACTGATTACCATTAAGCAGAAAACTAAAACTGACGACAATGGTCCTAAATCGTTTATCTTTTAAAAGGTACTTACCATAGGTATCATACGGATCCACATTAGGGCTAGGCATGTTCCACCACTGGATGGTTGCATCAATACCACCACTGAAACACTGTTCTCCATTGGAACTAATTGCCAATGACAATACAGGTCCACTATTGGGAGACAGAGAAAAAGAAGTTTATTGATACTGCCTACAGGATACAAGTGAAAATTTGGCTATCTACTTAAAAAAGAAATAAATCAGATTCGATTAAGTAGCACAAAAAAAAAAATTCAAATTCCAAAGAAAGAATTCTGTTAAAACCTTGAAGTGTCAATAAGTGTCAATAAGGACATTGCGCTGCTGGAGTGTGTCCAGAGAAGAGCGACAAAGCTGGTGAAGGACCTGCAGAACAAGTATTATGAGGAGCGGCTGAGGGAGCTGGCGTTGTTTAGGCTGGAGAAAAGGAGGCTGAGGGGAGACCTTATCGCCCTCTACAACTACCTGAAAGGACATTGTAGCGAGGTGGGGGCTGGTCTCTTCTCCCTGGTAACTACCGATAGGACAAGAGGAAGCGGTCTCAAGTTGTGCCAGGGGAGGTTCAGGCTGGACATTAGAAAGAACTTCTTCACTGTAAGAGTCGTTAAGCATTGGAATGGGCTCCCCAGGGAGGTTGTGGAGTCATCATCCCTGGAGGTGTTCAAAAAACGTTTAGATGTGGCGCTTCAAGACATGGTTTAGTGGGTTTAGCGGGCATGGTGGCATCAGGTATATGGTTGGACTTGACCTTTGAGGTCTCTTCCAACCATAATGATTCTATGATTCTAAGTGATACCAACCTCTACTAAAATATTCATAAGAAATTAACTAAAACTATCCAGATTCAAGCAATTCCAAGAACAAAATCTATTTCTCAGAAGCAACAGTTACTATACCTGCAAGCAGTGAGTTTTTACAGTGCATCTATGCCAATCTAATAGCTAGTTGTGCTGCAAGAGGTAGTTTTAGCCTCCCCCCACCCCAACTATTTTTTTACCCTATTTTAGGAACTGACAGTAACCTATGCCCCAGTAAACTGCTTCAGAAAAACAATGCTAGAAAGAGTACTTTTTGGCTAAGGTTAAACTTTTACTGGTTTAATTTCTTCAACCTGTTTGCTGTGATATCAGACAAGCACAAGCTGTAGCCCAAAGGAAGATGCAGGTCTACTCCTCCAGACAGACTACTAAGTCAGGTTCAATTGTATTGTAAAACCGTACCCTCAAAATCAGACGCCTGGCTCATTTGACAGGCCATGCTCAGGATATAAGGAGTTTACTGGTTGTTTAAGTGCAGATGAGCAAACTAGAATTACATATCTAAAGACGGTGAAAAGGAAGACTATTGGTTGAGTCCACCTATGTATTTGGCAAAGTGAACAACGAAGCTGGGATGAAAGGGAATGTTACTCAAAGACTGCCTGAGGTGAAAAACAGTAAAATTACTTTGTTACCAGTCTCATTGGAAGTCACAGGATGGGGATCAGTTCTGTATGAAAACTTCCCCAAGCCTCATCTTTTGGTATTCAGTAACAAGAGCCCAAATAATAGCCCAAATTTAGCCAGAGATCTGAAGAAGAATTCTATTGGTCAGTGACCTTCTGTCACTCAAAAGAACACTTGTATTTAAACATGAGGACAAACTAGTCACCCAGTCCTAGGGAAGAGTGTTTTACGCTTTAGCTAATAAGTGCAAAAATAAGATTACATTCTATCAAGGAAGTGGCTTAAGGGAAGGAAGAGGGTGACGATAGTATGTGTAGATTTCCTAATACAAACTACTAATGTCTTTGTGTGGGGTTTTTTGTTTTGGTGGGGTTTTTTGTTTGTTCCTCCTCCCTCCCCTTCCTTTTCTTTTTTTCTTTTTCTCTTGTTGGGGCCAGCACAGGAAGCGTTATCCACTTCCATGCTTGCCAAGGAGCTCTCATGAAGCTTACCTGCTAACTGGGTTGGAGACTGGATCTTTAGTTATATAAGCAAAGTATACTCGAACTACTGTGACTGGCTATGGACTGTGCATTTTTGTCTTGCCTTCTTATTGGAAAGAAGCAGAATTCAAAATTAGCAATTGAAACTCAGGCAGTAATAAAGCAGTTAACGTGAGTTGAAAAAATCTCTAGGAGTTTTACAAGTCCCAGTTCAACCTGCAAGTTTTACTAACGTTGTTTAATTCAGGTTAGCTCACTGTCACCATCTGCCACAACAAAGATCTTTCCTTGTTTCGGACTAGTTTGTGCAATCTGCTTTCCCAAAATCTTGGGCTGGACTGCAATTAGAAATGAGAATATTTGTTGTGGTGTGTAATGAACCACCATCTGCACACAAAGCAGGCAAACCTGAGATGGGAAAGGAGGAAGCCTGGAGGTTGACATAGCAAGAGAACTGACTGTAGCTATCAGAACTTTACTCAGGTATTAATCAACTTTTTGATTATAACAATTATCTCACTGATTTCCAAGTTCCCCCAGCCCTGAGAGGCATATGTACAATTAATATCCATGCCCCATCTACTACTTTGGCCTATCATGGCAATGAAATTTTATCTTCTGTTCTTCTTCAAGCCCCTACAAAAATTCAGAACCCTCCTAGACACCTGCTCAGTCTCCTGATTTTTCACTTATTGAATCTGCATTCAATGGGGTTTTTTTTTTGGTCCTGATAACTGCATTTGTACTTTTAATTTCTCAGACCTGCATCTGAAGATACTAGGTAAGGCTAATAAATTCTACCTGATCTATCTTCTTCACATATTATACATAAAATCTACAGTCCAAGCCATGGGCATCACTCGAGTGGTCTCATTCTGTTTTAGAATCTCTCCTTTTCATTGCAACCAACCACATTTGACACTTCCTGTTCTTCTTGTGTTATCGTGGACTGTGCAATTCATGACAGGGAGTCAGTATTTACTCGTTTTTACAGAGTATAATGGATCTTGTCTATATGACATAAAAATAGAACACATTTGTGGCTTTTACACTGAAGTGTCTTATGAATCCATGATGCAATGACAATACATTTATCAAGCATTAATTATCTCAAACACTTACATGTGGGCTCTAAATGTGTAGATGGGTTCTACATCTAAAGAGGCACTCCTGAAAGACAAAGGAAGAGTTATTACACGAAATCTCTACTGAAAAGCTCTGAAAACATTTAAGAGTTCAATCACTTTCAAAGGTATTTAAAACACAATTGATGTTTTATAAAAACCCATATACTTGCTTTTTGGCAGGAACCGTTTTCTGCAAATTCCAAAGTTTTAGAGTATGGTCCTCAGAGGCTGTAACCAGCACAGGCTCTACAGGATGAAAAGCTAATGCCCGCACTCCATCAAAATGACTGCGTAGCGTATACTTAGGGTTCCATGTCTTTCGGAAGGCATCTTTATTAGCTGGCAGCTTAAAAAACAGAAAAGGAAGGGATTAATTTTACTTTGGGTTTAAAAACATGTATAATATATATGTCCCTATATTTTAGGAAAATATGCTATTTTTAATTCAGCTAATACATGTTCTATCTTAAGTTTGCATTTATCTACTGATCTGTCTCTATGCATCTATAACTCCCTGTCTGCCATGCAAGGTAGTCTGTAAATTTGTCTATTGTAAAAGTTTCTTTCATCCCACAATGGAATGGAGTACAATGCTGAATACATAGACAAGCTGCCTTGGTTTTCAAAAACTGGTTTTAGTCCTTTTGTGCAATGATACTTTAACTCTTCTTCTCTGAAGAAAGTAAATTTTCATTGCTTATCATGTTGTCTGCACCCAAGGAAGAGATTACCACTGTCAAAAGCTCATTTATCACTTAAACCCAATAAAAATGAGCTTCAGGTGCCCAGTGAGTGATCTCTTTCTCAGATGATTAACTTGACTGAGAATGACAGGAAACATACGTAATTCTTGAATACTTCTACACATCAAGGTATGTACACAGAAATAGCTAAACCAGATTTCAATACACATTTGTCATGATTTTAAACATAACATTACCTATAAATATTTTTTAAAGCCTTTAATGGATTTTAAGTATTTGTGAGACAATAACTTTGTATATATTGCTTCACATAGGAACTAACAACCAATTCATACTCTTAATCTACAGACTGTTAGGCTAAAACACAAAAATTACAACTGCTTAGTATTAATCATAGATAACCCAGCGTTACCAGAAAACCTCAAACTCTTCTAGTGACTGCAAGAGACTAATTTAGAGCTTTGAATACAATTTATATCATACAGAGAGCAGACCCTTAAAAGATTACATCCCATTGGTCCTAAGCCTCCACCATAAGGAGAAATGCACATGCAGGTACTTCTCTCTTCCCCTGAAGTAATTATAAAGGGAGTTTAGAAAACTGACTTTAGTTAGATGACCAAAATTAGCAAACTAAGAATGAATGGAACCTAATCCTATCCTCTGCCTTGCATACCATCTATTCACCACGTAATTGTTAAAGCATGTTTCTCAACTGTAGGCCAGAATCTCTCAGTATCCCAAGACGCTTTCAGCAACACTATTAAGAGATTAAAATCTCCCACAGCTAATAAAATCTTAGTACCTTATATCTTTTAGGACTTATAAGAAAAATCAGATCATAATGTAACATATACCACAATAAGTATTCCTGGACCAAACCTACATCCTGGACTGAATTATCACTACTCAATCTAAAATTTGATTCTATCCAACCGAAATAAATAGAAAGGCTCAGACAATAAAATTTACTGTTCTGAGTTACAAACATGCAGATATTTGCTCTTCTCTTATATTAATGCAAATTTCTGGCCTAAGCACAAACTATGCCAAATTCAGATCAAGCAACAGAAGCTTGTTATACCAGACATGTAACCTGGATTTTTTTTTTTTTTTAATACCATGCAACAAATGCATTTAATAACAAAGCGTTTTGTTTCCAATCTTCCTACATCAGAGTATACTGAATACTGCAATATTTTTATTGAGATTTAAATTATTTAGCACTACATTGCATATTATACACAAGCCTCAAAAAGAATAATCTTTTGTTTCAGGGAACAGAGTGGAATTCTGGAGTTCTGCATTAAACTTCACAGATTTCAGCACAAACTGCATATTTATTCACCTCCCTGAATCTAAAGTGGATAAGAGAAGGGAATAAAACCCAAAACAAAACAGAGGTATTTGTCTAGCAGAGTCCCTCAATATTTTTAATCTTCATTATGTAATGTATTCATCCACTTGGCCAACTCATGTTGCCTCATGCATTTGTGGTGATCTTGGGCTTATAGAAATTAAAGCCAAACATTTGAAATCACAATGGCTAATTTTAGCACATGTTGTTATGTCCCAGATTAGATAGAAGACCTTGATTCTTCAGGTGTGACGTGCATCCACACCACACTGATTTCTATTACAGTTGTGATGAAGAGTCATTCAAGAAAATCAGGACTGAATATAGTGGCCCTTATTTTTGAAAAAAGGAAGAGAGTTCATTAAATCTTTTTTGTTAAAATGGCTGTTGCAATGGTAATTTCATCCTCAGCAAGTCAGAGGAATCTGCTAAAATGCAAGGTATAGAATTTACAGAAGTTACAAAAAACAAGGTACATTTCCTATCTTAAGTATGGCTTTAAAGCCTTAATTTTTTAAAACAGAGTTGAACATCTTGGCTCTTTTAGAGGACACCACGTACACCTTCTTAGAAATCTAGTTATATAGAAACCATTTTTTCTGGTTTGATTCTTTCCCCCCATGTATGTTTCCAATGAATCTTGACATTCTCACTGCAAGAACAAGAGAACAACCGACATCTTTAAAAAGAGATCCTTGCAACCTTTAAGAAAAGCAGCTAACCAGTAGTGTATTTTAAAAAAAAATTACACCTCAGAAAAACAAGGTCAAGGACTTGGAAAATAGATTTGCTGATTACAGAGGATAAATGTGAGATATGAAATGGGCCAGAGGTATAATGGAAAAGAAATAAAATGTGACACTTTATCAATGTTCTAAAGTGTGACATCTCAAAAGCCTCTCAAAACAGAAGGCATGGACACGCTGCCCCATTGAGTCTTAACGTTCTACTGTAAATGCCAAAAGATAAAAAAAGTCGTGAGAAGACAGACTATGGAACCATACAGCTTCACTAGCTCCTTCTCACTTTTTCCCCCAGACTTTGCTGGATTTTACTAAACAGGACCCATGAGGGATCAGCTGAATCCTTGATCCTAAGTCCCCTGTCAGTAAACAGCCACAGAGTAGATGCTTAGAATAGTAGGGTCTACCAAACAAGAGTTGTTCCCTCACCTGAAACCACCCACGAACACCCAAACAAACACTCTGTCTAGGTCAGGAGACATACGTATCCTAAAAACCCTTTACCACAAAGTCTCCTTAAACATGGAGCAAAACAAAAAAGAACCCCACATACAAACCATACACCACAAGAAATTGCTAAACAGATTAGAGGAGCAATCAGAATTGGAAATGCCTGCTTTATAATGCTTGCTCAATCTAACCTAATTAAAAAAATTCCTTTTTGTCTTCATTTTATTTGTCTGTACGGGAACATAGACAAGCAACCAATTCATTCTGCCTTGTAAACCACCAGCAAAACAGACTTAAAGAAACTACACCTGAGCTAAACAAAACCAAACAAAACAAAACACAAAAGACACCAGGGAAGGAAGCTCTTCCTTGTCCCTGCAGTCAACAAAAATCCTTACAGCATAGTAAGAATCACAGAATGGTCAGGGTTGGAAGGGACCTCTGGAGATCACCTAGTCCAACTCCTCTGCCAAAGTAGGCTCACCTACAGCAAGCTGCACAGGATCACGTCCAGGCGGGTTTTGAATATCTCCAGAGGAGGAGACTCTACAACCTCTCTGGGTAGCCTGTGCCAGTGCTCTGTCACCCTAAAAGTACAGAAGTTCCTCCTCATATTAAGATGAAACTTCCTGAGTTTCAGTTTGTGCCCGTTGCCCCTTAACCTGTTGCTGGGCACCACCGAAAAGAGTCTGGCCCCATCCTCTTGACATCCATCCTTAAGGTATTTACAAGTATTGACCAGATCCCCTCTCAGTCTTCTCCAGGCTGAACAGATCCAGCTCTCTCAGCCTTTCCTCATAAGGGAGATGCTCCAGCCCCCTCATCATCTTCATTGCCCTCCGCTGGACTCTGTCCAGTAGTTCCTTGTCTTTCTTGAACTAGGGAGCCCAGAACTGGACACAGCACTCCAGATGTGGCCTCACCAGGGCAGAGTAGAGGGGGAGGAGAACCTCCCTCGACCTGCTGGCCACACTTTTCCTCATGCACCCCAAGATACCACTGGCCTTCTTGGCCATGAGGGCACATTGCTGGCTCACGATTAACTTGTCTCCCAGGACTCCCAGGTCCTTCTCCGCCAAGCTGCTCTCCAGTCAGTCAACCCCCAGCCTGTACTGGTGCGTGGGGTTATTCCTCCCCAGGTGCAGGACCCTACACTTGCCCTTGTTGAGCTTTATCAGGCTCCTTTCCATCCAACTCTCCAGCCTGTCCAGGTCTCGCTGAATGGCAGCACAGCCCTCTGGTGTATCAGCCACTCCTCCTAGTTTTATATCATCAAGGAGATGATTATTTCCCTATCTCAATCAACTACTCACCTACAGCCAACAGAGGAATTGGAAAGCAATAATTAGTAACTGTAGTCAGTGTCTTTTAATGTTGTAATGTTATTTTTTTCTTGATAATGTTGTGAATGATTGGAGATTTCCAAATTTAGACGCTCTGATAAACGAGGACTTTCCATTTCACAGCCAGTCCTACAGCAGAAAAACACCACCATCCTGTGCAGATATGGAATCCAAGAACATACAAATGGGAGCATTTGATTTGGTAACAATATTACTCCCTCAGCATACAAACTACACACACTGAGGAAAATATAAAGAACTAGATATTGAAAAAGATGTGACTTGAGATGACTGTACCGTACTACCAATGACTAGTCTTGTGGACAACCTGTGCACTAAATCATTCTCATGCAGAAAAATTTTCAGCTATAGTTGAAATTCTTAAGATTTAAAACCTAATCCCCATCCTGTCCACATATCCTCTCCTTTTCAAAATGTAACACTCATCAACGAGTGTTACACAACAGCTAGTGAAACCCTGTTGTGGCTTTATTTATTCATGTGCTATAATGGCTCACACAAACTATTCGAAGAGCGTGGACCTATTGGGAACAAAATGCAAGAAGTGGGAATATTAAGTGGTTTGGGTTTTTGTTGTTTAACTTCAACATTAACTTAGTTTAACATTATCTGCTTATCTGCACATTTACTGGAAAAGGAGGTGGCTTCAGCTAAGCTCATAGGGGCATGAGATTAAGATGTCCAACAAGTACTGTATTACTGGTACAAGGTAAGATGTGGTCTTATTGCACTGCAGATCCACAGTTACGTGGAAACAACTTCCGAAACTGAGAACTATCAGGGAATTTTTAACCTGAAGGAACATCGTGATGGAGAACTAACAGTATCTGAATTTCAGTCTCTTGAGATCCATGACAGGACAGAGATTCTGTTCTTAAATAAAAATATTAAAAAAAATTCTTTCCATCTGTGTTATCTGATACTTCAAGTTTCTCTTTTCTGACACACAAAGAAGTTGGAAGCCACCATGCATTTTTCAGATATGCTTTGAAAGACAGCAGATACACTAAGAACACTGCAAAAAGAGGACTGTATAGGAAGCAGGGAAACCAGGTGATAATTACGGTTAATCACTTCTCGTTCCTATTTGGTGAATGATGCAATAAGAAAGCAAAAACTTACTGCTATCTTTTATCTCCTGTATCAGCCAGATATTAAAGCATAAGATAAACTCTCCCCACACACTCCCCAAACCAAGCTGTAATTAAAGAGCCTCTAATGCAGGAGAAAATTTTGAAAATTCAACTACACTGAAACACATCACCTTCACCGTACAGGATCACTGACACCTTCAAATCTTGAACAAATTTGTGAGGTACTACCTTCTGCTGCAAATTCCTTATTAGCTCAGGCAGTATTTCATACTTGCATATTTATCACCTCTATTCTCTGCTTTAAGTTTCCCAAGAGCAAAGGCAACTCCAAGTTCTATTCTACATTACTCTTTGCACAATAAAAACTGTATTGTCAGGTTTATATCAAGTACTACAGATTCTCCTGAAACAGTTTGATCAGTTGGTGTCAATTATATTACCCATTGTAATACTTCTTGAGTCTGTCTTGGCTCACCTGTAAACAATCCTCCTTGGAATAAGCAAAATGGCTACACGCTGGCTTATGAAGAAGTTGTACTTCACAAAAGAGAATAATATATTGCAAAGTTGCAATGTTGCAGTCAAGCATGACATTTTCCTCAAAACCAGTCTTGCTTCTGAAAGTCTCTCACAGGCTATCCTCTA